>NW_026294584.1:12701683-12897448 GCF_007827085.1 Peromyscus californicus insignis | reverse complement strand
TTAGTTTCCAATTCTGAAATTTTTTCCTAAGAAGCCTGTTTAGCTGGCATGGAGGGTACTTGCCTGATGTCTCAGCCATCAGGAAACTGAGGCAGAAGGGCCAGAGGCCACTGTGAGTCTGGGCTACAGAATGAGTTTAAGACAACCCTGAGCTACACAAGGAAACTCACATCAAGCTACAAATCAAAATCAACAACAAATAGATGAAGGAACCTTCCCAATTATTTTTCAGATATGCATATTACTACTCGGGATTAGGTGGCGGAGTTCTTGTTGCTGCCTACATCCAAGTTTCGTTCTGGACTTTAGCAGCTGGCCGGCAAATAAGGAAAATCAGGCAAAACTTTTTTCATGCATCCTCCGGCAAGAAATGGGCTGGTTTGACATCCAGGGCACCACTGAACTCAATACGCGGCTGACAGAGTAAGTGTATTGTTAATGTCACATTTGATGAAGAAATGAAGCACTTTGGGAAAATTGTCAAGGGAAGGAAGATCTGAAACAATAGTAAATTACGACATTACGCATTAGCTATGAGTTGAGTATATATCTGATAGTCATTTCTGGAGGCCTCTATAGCTTAGGCCACATTTTCCATTTATGTCAGGGTATGTTTCCCCCTCTAATTATTTAATGAGTCTATTTGAGGACTGAGTGCATGTTGTATGCCCATTTCTCTTCATGGAGTTTACTACAGGCCTGGAAAATGCTGGACTCCAAAGATGGTTGAATGGATGAGCAAGTGGGTGCCTTAATTACAAAGACTGCTTTAGTACGCGCAGATGCTCCACTTATTTAACAAATGTTTGAGGGCCTATTACATGATAAATGTCCTCCTGGGGACTTAGAATATGAGCAAACAAAGCAAACTGCTCTGTCTCTTGGTGCTTTGCTCCAGGAGGGGGAATAGATGATAAATGTCTTTCTCACTGAGCATTCTGGCATATGCACAGATGAGGTCATCAAAGGAGAGCAGATCGAGGCGTTTAGGGCCTTCGTGCCTCACTCTGAAGGAAATGGCAGCCACGGGAAAGTGTGAGCTGGTAACATTGTAAGACTTCCTTTCTTCGGACAGTCACACTCAGTCACGCCGGCAGTGAGAACACAAGCAAGGGCACACGCTGAATACCTCTTATTTGAGTGAGATGCTTGTAACCAGGAGTTGGTTCTGGTGTGTGGACTCTTTTGGATTTTGGCAAATCTGTGTACACTTTACTGATGGAGCACTCTTAAGGAAAAATCTGAAATGGTTTTAGCATCATCACAGTGCTTCAAGTAAAAAGTTTCAAGTGGGGGCTGTCATGGTTCACAGTTCTAACCCCAGCATTCCAAGGGTGTGGGCAGTGGGATACTAAGAGAGAAGGGTAAGGACTCAAAGTGAGCCTTGGCTACATAGCAAGACCTTGTCTCAAAAAGTGAGGAAGAGGGAAAAGAAAGGAAGGGAAGGAGGAGGGGGAGAGGAACTTTTTTTATTTTAGAGAAACGATGTTGAACTTAGGACATTTTTTTCTGTGAATGTCCTTTTACTGTTGTGATGCCCTCCCTAATTCCTCCTTTTAAACAATTGATTCATGCCCATAGTGTTAATGCTTCTGTAATAGGATTAACTAGTTTCATAGTATCAGCTTCAGTGGCACTAACTTCTTAGAAGCATGAACTAATCCTGACTTTCCTTTGTGTAGTATTTTCATGGGAAAATAGTCAAGAGGCTGAGACTTTACAGAAGGCTTGCAGCAGGATGGCCATGGCATGCTCTTCTTGTCTACGTGTTTATTAAATGTCTACTTCACCTTTCTGACTGAAGACCTCCTGCCCGTAACCACTCAGGTGTGATCTTTTTTAGTGACATCTCCAAAATCAGTGAAGGAATTGGTGACAAGGTTGGAATGTTCTTTCAAGCAATAGCCACGTTTTTTGCAGGATTCATAGTGGGGTTCATCAGAGGATGGAAGCTCACACTGGTGATCATGGCCATCAGCCCCATCCTGGGGCTCTCTGCAGCTGTTTGGGCAAAGGTGTGTAAAACCCAGAGATTCTCATGTGTGCTAACCCACAGAGAGTTGCTTTGTATATCCAGAGTGTATATCTACTGCTCATTCAGATATGTGCTCAGTGGTAGTGGAAGCCATGTCCAGAAGTATGTCGTTCACATAGAGCTTTACTATAAAAATTGACGTTTAGAATGATTCCGAACACTGCAGTTCCTGCCTTAATCACTGTTCTTGGTTTCACTGTTACGACTCTGAAATGTTCGAAATGACAGGTATAGGGTTATATTTTTATTTAAGAAAACACAAGTTTAAAACATAGTCCTCAAATGATTGAATGAACATAGAAATTTTAAATGGGGGCAGGGGTAATGGTCCCATGACAATTACATACCATTCTGTCAATTTTACCTTGTGTGCATACATATAAAATCATGTTTACTTGAACCAACATTTCAGAGTTGAGCAAATTTGCTAGCTATTTTTATACAATCTGAGATTGATGATTCCCTTAGTTAATTACTTGTATCTCTTTTGTTTTGATTTTTTCCTCATGTGCCGTCTTATTTAACCATCCTATTATCTAGTTCTACTATATAGAATTACCATTAACAAGTTTGAAAGTATCATCTTCATCTTACCTTGCAAGAATGAGGATTTGAGTTAGCTCCCCAGAACCAAAAATTTAAAGAAAAATTCTGGGTTTGATGTTACAAGTTTATAAGTTCAGTATTGGTAGGAACAGGTAGATCTCTGGGGATGTCTGTTGAACTGGCCTAGACTAACTAGTGAGCTCCAGGCCTGGGGATGACTGTTGAGCTGGCCTAGACTAACTAGTAACCTCCAGGCCTGGGGACGGCTGTTGAGCTGGCCTAGACTAACTGGTGAGCTTTAGGTCAATGAGAGACTATCTTTAAGAAACATGAATGCTCAACTTGGAATAAGATGTAGTATTTTTGTTACTAATATTCTTTTTACATATACAAATATGTACATGTTACACATACACACAAATTATGACATGATAAAGGAAAAATATAATTAATCTTTCCAAGGTGTAAGGTTTTATTTTATCTAACTTTACAGTTGATAGATAAAATGTAGAGAGGTATGGAATTTGGCACTATTGCCAAATACACTTTCCCTGATGACTCAGGTAGCTCAAATCTAGCCTTTATAGGAAGCACTCTAGGACCCACCTTTAAGCATAGGGTTTGGATGGGGGAAATGGGGGTTTAAAGCATTGTGCAGGACTGCCTTTTATCCCCTCTCCATGCAAAAGTCATGACTGTTTCTCTTCTAAACAGATACTCTCAACATTTAGTGACAAAGAACTAGCTGGCATATGCAAAAGCAGGTGCCGTGGCTGAAGAGGCTCTGGGAGCCATCAGGACCGTGATAGCTTTCGGGGGCCAGAACAAAGAGCTAGAAAGGTCAGGAAGTTTCTTTGTCTGGTGGTTCAAAGAATCCACTTTTACATGGTTTCACTCATTCTTTTGTGGTATGTGTTACTACCTTCTCTTTCCTGATATTAACCTTTCCCCCACATGATACAAGCACCTTTCCCTGCTGGCTGTGCCTTGTCAGGCTCAAACTGGGGGTTCTCAACCTTATTGTCGCTCTACTAGAGGCCTGATGATGCCTAGGGAGCTTGCTTCCAGGAGTAAAGTTTTTAAATACATAAAAGGAAATATGCAGGGTTACAAAGGATACCAATATATAGAAGTGTAGTTATCAAGGTACTTTTTACTTTTCTGCCCCCCTTAGTGGCTTTGAACTGGAATACAGAAGAGAAAAATCTGAGATGTGGATCTTCTAGTCACAACCTAGGATTTTCTGTGGGGTTGTAAAAACTGGACATAACTCCCCACCTCGCCTCTGGCTTTCTGCCCTTCTCCATGACCATGTGCTGGAGAATATGGTCAACTGCTTGAAAAACACAACAACACAAACAAACAGAAGCGATTTCATTGAGATAGAATTGATATTTAGTATGTATATCTTGATGAATTTGGAGATAAATATACATGTATATGAATCATTAATGTTTTTATTAAAATAATTTCTCCTAATATAGTTGAAATATG
The DNA here is from genome assembly GCF_007827085.1 of Peromyscus californicus insignis. Lineage (NCBI taxonomy): Eukaryota > Metazoa > Chordata > Mammalia > Rodentia > Cricetidae > Peromyscus > Peromyscus californicus. The sequence continues at coordinate 12,893,373 of NW_026294584.1, read as the reverse complement.
ACCCCATATAAATATCTTCTTTATGTGAGACTTTTGATACCCACAACTCTTTGAATACAGTGTCTGAAATTCTCTACCAAGTTTCCAGTATTGAATGCAAAGCTCCTCCAATCCCTTCCATTTCGTTTTCTATTTTTCTGTCCTTTATCCCTCTTCAAAGCCAACCTGTTTCTGGTTCTCTAACCTCTTCCTTTTTTCTTTCTCACTGCGGCTTCCTGTACACAATAGTCCACACAGAGCACATAGCCCTCAGTTGGACCTCAGGATGTCAGTGTAATCATGCCGCTCCATTACCAATGAAGGTAACTACAGCATGCCCCTCTCACTGGAGCAATCGTGTCACCCTGGGGCACACGTCAGTCGTGGGGCTACATGCACCTGGAGGCTCTGCCACCCGGCAGTAATCACAGTGGTGGATGTGGTGCCCTGGCTGCCTCCTCAAACACAGCTCTGCTTGATGAACGCAGCACTCACAGTGGAGGAAAGTACTCTAAAGAGCTGAGTGCTTAAAGGCATTTAGAAAAGCCTTTTCGTGTGGCAGCATACATTAAAAAAATGACTAATGAATTCCCATGCCTCATTCGGTTGAACTAAAAATGTAATGATGTTGCTGGGGAGTTTTGATAAAAAGAAATACTCTAACTTATATGATGTTTTCCCTCAGAGTTTCATTGTAAACCCATTAGATTAGGGAGCCACGTTGAAATTTCTACCCTGTTTGAATCTAGCATGAATGAGTAGAGTTAATTTAACTTGATTTAAAAAATATTTTAATTTGTTAAAATCATTCTGAAGATTTGAATATATATGTATATATATATACATATATATATGTATATATATATATACATATATGAAGCCAGCAAAATGAACTTAAAATATTCAAATACTAAAATATTATTCAAAAATAAGGTGATAATAGGATGAAAAATATAAAAAGAGGTGATATTCTAGTATGATAGGAACAACAGAAACAAGAATTATCAAGTTTGCCACCAACTATATGCTCGTCAATATACTAACTACACTTCGTAATTACCCACCCGCCTCATGATTATCTTCCTTAGCAGGCATTGCTTAGTAGAGTTCTTTCATCCATTTCCCAGACAATGAAACTAAACCAAACAAAAGTGGAGGAAGACCCATATACCTTGTAGGAACCACGTTTTAACCTTATGCCTAGCTTGGCAACTGAAGACAGATTGATTTATAAAGATGAAAGCAAGAAGCCCGTGGCTTATGTATAAGAATATGCAGAATTTCTGACCCTTACCCAGAAGAACAATCTAGGGAAGAGAGGAAAACATAAGCCTGAGTTAAGAATGTAACCACTAAAGAGTCTGGAATGGCCATCTGGGGTTGGGTTGATTTTTCTTCTACCTTAATCCTGACTGGTGATGCTGGCCATGAAGATAACAGGAAGAGCCTTTGTTCCCAGGAGTGAGACTTCAATTCTGGGACAGCCGTGGGAACACTAGTTGGTGGGGTAGAGTTTGAGGGAGATGAGGCAGAGCCCTGTCAGGAGCAGTCTAGGTCTGTTCTAGTGAGCACTGATCCCGAACGGGACCAGTTCCCGGATGCTGGACTCCCCAAGAGTTTATTACCTCAATGGCTTTCATCTTTAAACCCCTTGCTGAATAAGAGGTGATTATGGTTCAGGCTGTAAATTGTTATTCTCATTATAACATTCTCCCTCTTCACTTTCTGGTAGGTATCAGAAACATTTAGAAAATGCCAAAAAAATTGGAATTAAAAAGGCTATCTCAGCAAACATATCCATGGGCATTGCCTTCTTGTTATATATGCATCCTATGCGCTGGCCTTCTGGTATGGATCCACTCTGGTTATATCAAAAGAATATACTATTGGAAACGCAATGACAGTAAGTAATACCTCTGCTGTTTATGAGGAATCTGAGTTCATTCTCCACCCATCTCCTCTTGTTTAAAGATTTATTTTTAGTATTATTTTAAGGTGTGTGTGTGTGTGTGGTGTGTGTGTGTGTGTGTGTGTGTGTGTGTACATGTGCGTTGTGTGATATGAGTGCAGATACCTGGGGAGGTGTAGGATCCCCCTAGACCTGAGTTACAGAAGTTTGTAAGCCACCTGCTGTAGGTACAATGACCTGAACTTGGTCCTTGCAAGAGCGGTATGCATTCTTAACCCTGAGCCGTCTCTCTACCTACTCTTTTTCTTTCTTCCTTCTTTTGGAAGAATAAGTTGTGATTGTAGGTTTAATCTTCGCTGTCGTGTGGGTAGAGCTGGCTTTCTGGAACATATGAGTCAAGTCCTAATGATGAATGGGGACAAGATAATAATAGCATGTGGTGTTGACCACTGGGGAAATACAAATGCATACAAAGGTAAATAAAAATGGAAAGAATTTATAAATGGAATGGTATGTACTGGAATTACTCTTATTCTTCCATTGAGGTTTAACTTGAGGATACAGTATACATTTATTATTATAGATAGGTCATTGTGCAAAAGAGTGTTCAATTCACATGACATGTACCCACTTCTTAAAATATAAAGAGAAACTTAAGTTAGTTCATTTGTCTATGTGAAAATCAAGATACCCTCATGACATCATTATGAAAATAACATATTCTAATTGTACTAAAGATTAAAATAAAAGTTTTTAAATTTAGATTACTTACAATCTAAGAATTCATATATACTTGAGGGTGAATTTTGGGTATGTATTTTTCAGATGTATATGCTTTTCTCTTCCCAAACTGAGGTTATAATATGTAGATCTTTGGTAATCTTTTCTATAAACCAGTGATATTTTGTGACCATCTTCCCATGTTGGAGTTGGTCAGTACAAAGTCATTTAAACAGAAATGTTTTAAAATCTTGCTTCTTGCTTGTTTCCTGAAATGAAAATCCTAAGTATAATTTGATCCTTTTCTCCATATGGAAACTTTAATTTCACAGTGCGCCCCTACACTGGCATTACCAGGCCTCAGTGAGGCTTGAGGGCATTAGTAACAACTGAGTCTCTTCAGTCCCCTCTCACTCTCTGGCTGTCACTATGGCAGTTCTCATTTTTTCTCTTCCTCATTTCCTCCTGATGTTTTATAAGAAAGGGAGGTTGCGTCTTGACTTGGCCATTAACCTTGTGTGATGAATTTGTCCACACTTGTGGCATGAGGACAATAATACCTGTGTCACAGGGCTGAAAGTGACTTCCAAGATAAAGGGAACCTGTCAAGCCCCACACAAAGAGCTGAGACTGTTGCATTAACGTCTTAACATCTACTTTGGTGGAGATTTTTTTTTCTCACTGGTCCTTATTCATATTGAGATAAGAGATAGTTAAATGCGTTTGGGTTTTGTAAACATCTAAATCACTATTGTTTCAGAGAAAATCAGCTATGTGTAGAAGTTTTACCATGCCTGGAGAGAAAGAAGATATTTCTCTTCTCCTATATTTTTCTTAAATTATGTATACTATTAATCTGATTTCCTGAAACTGTATTCTTGGATTTGTGTATCAGTTTATTCTCCACTGAAAAAACAAGAGAAAATGTATTGTTTTGTATGCTGTAGAACGGAATAACCAGCATCATTTTGTATCCTACAAATGAGTGAACTGACAAGGAATGGCCATGCACACCTTTAATCCCAGCACTCAGGAGATTGGGGCCAGAGAACAGGAGTTCTTATGAGTTCCAGGTCATCCTGGGCTACATAAAGAGTTCCAGACCATCTTGGGCTACAGGAAGATATCATTTTTAAAATACAAAGTGAAATGTTAGACATTTTGCATAAAATTTTGTTCATATGTCCATATTTAAAGCTATAATAGCCTTTTAAAGGAGAATTCCATGGGGTCAAAATCTGTAATGTTTCCTATTGAACATTTTGTGCAGTTCCTTGCAGAGTTAGAGAAAATGGCAAAGAACTGAATAATAACACTAATGGGAAAATACTTTGGTGGCATTAGCTTCAGCACTAATGAAACGGGTTTCAGAAGTCTTTATTACTAATAATTATATAATCAGGAAAATGCAACAAATAGTTTGGCAGACTAAACAAAACTTATTTTGATGCTGAAAAACACAATTAGGTAATGAAATGCTATATTGATTTTTATAAATTTTGTCCCTTACTGATGCAGTTTTTATTTTTTAATATCATGACGGAAGTGCTTATCACACTAATTATATACATGTATCAAATTATCACAATGTGCCATAAAGATGTACAAATACTATTTCTCAATATGAAATAAAAGTCACTAAGTATTCAATAAACCCTGAATCCACTCCTTTGTATATTTCAAGCAAGCTATACCTTGGATGGTGATGTTCTGCCCCTAACCGTTCCCTCCCTCTCTCGCTCAGGTGTTCTTCTCCATCCTCATTGGAGCTTTCAGTGTGGGGCAGGCTGCCCCCTGTATTGATGCCTTCGCCAACGCAAGAGGAGCAGCTTATGTGATCTTTGACATTATTGATAATGTGAGTCCTTCATTTTCTGAAAGCTAAGGGAGTCATTGTGGTGTTGGTAATTGAGTATGGCTGTAGGCTACACATTTTGAATCACGCCCACTGAGTCCATTAGTGAAATACACTGTAACAACGGGAAACTACTGTTCCCTCCATAGTAACAAATGCAATGAGAGGCTCCACATGTTTATCTGATGATGTAATAGCACTAAGCTCACCTGAGTGTGGCTATATTAGTCCATTCCTATAGTACAGGATAAAGATGACTTGTTTCTGATTTATCTCCTTTTTATCTTGTAACAGATGGAAAATATTATGATTTCTAGGTAGAATAGTGTGTATGGAGATAAATTGTTTATAGGACCAAATTAACAGTGAGTTTTGCTATGAGTTTTTTTTTCTCACTGAATTGTCTATTTCGACCTTAAATCAACTATATTAAATAAATTGAAATGAGTACATTGAAAATGGAAGATCTTTACATACTAAAGTATATCATTGCATTTACACAGTTAAATTTGAAGTTGATAACTAAAATTAGAGAATTAGATCTCATTCTGAATTCTAAATGTATTGGAAGTTTATGGAGTTCCTAAATAATACTGTGCTCATCATTCAGTCTTCTTGACCCATTCTGTTATACTTATTATTTAGGAAGAAATAAGTTTCACTAAAGGCAGAAATAATTGTACTTACCAAACATGTTATTTGTATAAATGTGCATATCTGACCATTTAGAAAAATCTAAAAATATATGCCAAAAACTGGAAGTGAAATATTGCATGAAATAAAATGAATATTCCCTATGCACTTTTCAGGAAAGAAAAGTTTCATGAATTGCACACACATGTATACATACATATGCACAGTACACATGCATGCTCACACATTTACCACAATACACACAAGCACATGCACATACATGTACACACATATACACGTACACACACATACACGTACACATACACATATACAGATAGGCGACATGCATGTGCACACCCACATGCACACATGCACACCACACCTTCACTGTGTGTTAGCTCACATGAAGGGACTTATGCTACTCTGGGTTCTGTTTTTAGAATTTGATGAACCCTATTCCTTAAAATTACAATCGCTTATTCTTTGATAAAATAGTCACTGAATTTTGTTTTATTTAGAATCCTAAAATTGACAGTTTTTCAGAGAGAGGACACAAGCCAGACCGCATCAAAGGGAATTTGGAGTTCAGTGATGTTCACTTTTCCTATCCATCGCGGGCTAATATCAAGGTACCGTCAGCAGTACTGGCATTCACCGCTTATGCTGGTCTCTCTCTGACCTTCACACTGTAGTCTAACTCCTGGGATTTTTATGTGCTTTGTCCTGTTGGAGTTAAGCTCTTGCTTGATACCTTTCTTCCAATTCTAAACAGAATTGAGCTATTCCGTTCTTGGAGCTGTGTTGTGACGTGTGCTCTGCCTTGCTTCTCCTGCAGATCTTGAAGGGCCTCAACCTGAAGGTGCAGAGCGGACAGACGGTGGCCCTGGTTGGCAACAGTGGCTGTGGGAAAAGCACCACTGTCCAGCTGCTGCAGAGGCTCTACGACCCCACAGAGGGTACGGTAAGTGGGAAGAACCCAGGCCCCAGCTCAGAAGCTGGACATAAATAGACCCTGAATATTGGTTTGTTTTTTTTTTTTTTTTTTTTTTTTTACAAACAAATCTGTGTGTGCCTTTGATCCTGGCAAGAGCACATGGTGTTGCAACACATCGGGACAGAACACGTATTTTGGGGCAGGGGGACAAATGCTTTCCATGAAAGCTGTGAAAAAAACCAGAAGCTACACAGGACTCTTCTGTCATGCAAATACTGAGAGGATTGCTCCCAAGTGAGTCCGATTTGACCAAACAAATTCCACATGGTTATTCTTGACAGCCTGGTGATTGGGGCCACAAATATCTTAAAACAGCAATTAAATTCAGCAAAAAAATGATTGTTTTCTTTAGCTTTGTGCATATCACAGAGAACTCTGAATCTCTTAATGGAACATGGAGGGTGAGAACAGGTTAGACTATTCTATTTTGCAGGCAACATACATATCCTTCACCTAGATCTACTAATCATCTTTATTTTGGACCTACTTACTTTATTCTCCTTTTTTTGTGTATGTATGCTGAATTCTAGGATATGATGTACTTGAGAATATATTTCCTGATAGGGATATTCTCTTGTAGAGAATGATGACCAGAACTATTGCAACCCTAAGTTAACAATACTAACTCAGTTTATATTTCTCTTCAGTTGTCCCAGCTTAAGGACATTGAGTTTCTCAATATTAAAATGTTAGTCAACAATTATGAAACACAAGTTTACAAAGGGTCTGAGCTCTCTTTCTTTTGTCTTGACAAACACCATGACTGAAAGCAACTGAGGGTAGGAAAGGGTTTATTTGGCTTATACTTAGAGGTTATCAGTCCATCATTGAGTCAGGGCAGGAACTCATGCAGGATCTTGGAGCAGAGGTCATGGAGGAAGTAAGTTTGCCTGCTGGCTCTCTCTGGATCATACTGAACTACATTCTATAGCCCATGACTACCTTCTCAGGGAATAGAACTGTTTACAGTGTGCTGGGCACTCCTATATCACTTAACAGTTTAGAATTTAAAAAAATTAATGTCGCCGGGCTGTGGTGGCGCACGCCTTTAATCCCAGCACTCGGGAGGCAGAGCCAGGCGGATCTCTGTGAGTTCGAGGCCAGCCTGGGCTACCAAGTGAGTTCCAGGAAAGGCGCAAAGCTACACAGAGAAACCCTGTCTCGAAAAACCAAAAAAAAAAAAAAAAAAAAAAAAAAAAAAAAAAAAAAAAAAAAAATTAATGTCAATCTATGAACAGCAACCCTGCTCATTTTAGGATATGAACAAACAAATGATTTGAAAATAAGTATAGAGAGTTATTTTTCTTTAGGGACCCTGGTAGGTCTACCACACTACAGTGCATGACCACATCAAAGAGTATATAGTCAACAGAGGTTGGACTTTATATATATACAGTATATATATATATATATATATATATATATATATATATATATATATATATATATTGTTTTATGTATATGAGAGTTTGTGGGTACTGGAAAAGTTGGGGCAAGAGGGTGAATATATCAAAATATAATGTATGAAATTCTTAAACTAGCTTTAAAAAAGAAAATAAATACAGATTTACAAAATATTTTTGAGAAATGGTCAGCTTAAATTATTGGCTGTCGTGGATTCTGGGAGAAGGGCAATCGTTTTTTTTTACTTGTATACTCCTGCCCCCATGAGCCCTCCAGGCTCTAATAGGTAGTTCCAAACCCATAGGCACATAGATGGCCTTGGTTAACCTCAGTGGGTCAAAACACACAGCAAAAAGACATGAACTGGGGAAAAGACTCATAGGGAGGAGGGAGAGTTGACAGGGATGAGAGGAAGATAAGAGAGGATTGGGAGTGAAAATAAACAGAATACATTGTATACATGCATATGTATTAAATTGCTAAAAACCAACAATTAAAAAATGGTCAGCAATGGGTCCCAGTCCTGGTAAGGTACAATGAGGCAGATAGATGTATTATATATTTCTGCTAATGCTGTCCATTATTAAATTACTTATAAAGAGTTGTTTATTTAGCTTTTATTCATCAAGGAATAAATGCCAGGCAAACAACAGTAAAGCAACTGATATTAAGAAAGGAAAATCATTCTTCTCAGCTTAGTAATTCTTTGCTTTTATAACAATTTTTGAATAAAGAAATGTTCAAAAGTTAAGAAATGATAATGTAAATTATGGTGTGTTAAGCATAGCAAAATGCCAAAATACCACATAAATATATGTGGACTAGTTAGGTAAGGGGGCATTTTAACTTAAATTTATCATTGGTAATTAAAAACAGTGGCATGCCTAAAACATTCCTGGCTGGACTGTGGTGCAGAGGGAGAGCATTTGCCTGCATATGTAGAAGGCCTTGGACTGATTTGTTCAGCAGTATGACAAATAACTATATACCCAAAATTTCCTAGGGAGGATAACTAATAATCCGTTCTTGGAAAAAAATCTCTATATATGAAAATATCAGGAGAAAGTATGGATGCTTTATTTTATTCCTGCACATTACTGTTTATTGTTATATCTAACTTTTGAGTGAGTTCAATACTAGCTAAGACTTTCTCACAGTAAGGAGTCCTTGTGCTTTAGGAATTGGGTTGTTTAAAACATCGAATAGGAAATCTGTCTTCCTTTCAGATTAGCATTGACGGGCAGGACATCCGGGACTTCAATGTGAGGTATCTGCGGGAAATCATTGGAGTGGTGAGTCAGGAGCCTGTGCTGTTTTCTACCACGATCGCTGAAAACATTCGCTATGGCCGTGGAAATGTCACCATGGATGAGATAAAGAAAGCTGTCAAAGAAGCCAATGCTTATGAGTTCATCATGAAATTACCACAGGTAAAGCCTCCCTTATACTGAAACATGAGGGACTGAGTTCTTGCTTCAAAGACTAAGCTAAAGTTTGTGTCACAATATTGTTCAGCCTGGCTGGGTAAATCCCTTGAATTATTAAGTTAAAGGTGACAGACCGTATTTTGTATGTAAATGATATAAAAACATATAGAATATGTATTAGTAATTTTTACAATTCAGTGTTCATTTATTGTAATTTATGATACACATGACAGTCAAAGTTTTAGTTGCCTTCATCTATTTCTGCAAAGTCTGTACTTTTGTATTTAAAATATTTTAAGAAGGCTGACACGGGCTGGAGAGATGGCTCAGTAGTTAAGAACACTGGCTGCTCTTCGAGAGGATCCAGGCTCAATTCCCAGCACCCACATGGCAGCTCACAACTGTCTGTAACTCCTGTTCCAGGGGATCCAACACTCTCACACAGATATACATGTAGGCAAAGAAGGCTGACATATAGCTCAGTGGTGGACAGCTTGCCTAGCATACTCAAGGCCCTGCCCAACACTGTAAAACTGATTGAATGAGTATGTTTCCAGAGCTTTTCTGGTTTTTTTGTTTAGAAATTTGACACCCTTGTTGGTGAGAGAGGGGCACAGCTGAGTGGTGGGCAGAAACAGAGAATCGCCATTGCCCGGGCCCTGGTCCGCAACCCCAAGATCCTCCTGTTGGACGAGGCCACCTCAGCCTTGGACACTGAAAGTGAAGCAGAGGTACAAGCTGCCCTGGATAAGGTCAGTACAGGGGAATAAATACCCAGAGTTGGAGCAAGAAGCAAATTGGAATGTTTTGTAAATTTTTGTCAGTTCTTTGGGAATCTAGGTTGAGCAACAAAACCGTAGGGTGAATGAGGTCATCTCTTGGGCTTTATTGATTCTCCTGGCCTGCTGTATTTTCTGCAGAGAAAGGTCAAGGATCTTGGCTGGCATCCACCATGGGGCAGTTAAACTGGATGCAGGCTTGTGGGAGGAACCGGATAGTTTACTTCTTTCTTGCACATGATTTTGTTTGACAAAAACACTTATGCTAAATTATGTGAAGAAATTAATTTTAAATATGTATAATTTTTAGTATTTTTCTATAAGTATTTTTCTGTAACAGTTTTTAGTTGTAGCATAGTGTTCTTTTCTTTGGTGTGCTGTACTTTATCCTAAATTTTAAGCTATTTTTGGTGGATTTATTAATTTTGTTAAATCAGTAAAAGACAAATACATTGAAATATATATAAAATACATATAAGTAAACATGTGAATATATGTATTTATATGTACATATACATATGAATTACGTTAATATTAGACTTTGGAGAAAGCTGTGACTTCATAATGACCTCCCTAAAATGTTTCTGCTGGAGTGCCCAGTGCACCATACGGCTCAGAGGTAGGGCCCATCAGACAAATGTGAAGACCCTTATCAGGGCAAATTTTTCACTTTCTGAGTATCAGATACCACCATAGGCTTCCAGAGTGATCTGCCCTCATATTGAAAGCGCTGGCCCCCTGCCTAGTCCGGAACTCGAATGTGACTTTTATCTTTTATAAAAGAGTGGTGCCTACACTTGGCACACACTGAAGTACGGAATGTCACTCTCATCTACATCAGACAGCATCGATCTAAGGCTTGATTATCCTTCTGATTGACAGGGTGTTTGTACTGTAATCTCAGTGTACCACAGATTTGTCCCTTTCTCCACTAGGCCAGAGAAGGTCGAACCACCATTGTGATAGCTCACCGATTGTCTACAGTCCGAAATGCAGATGTCATCGCTGGCTTTGATGATGGAGTCATCGTGGAGCAAGGAAGCCATAGTGAGCTGATGAAGAAGGAAGGGGTCTACTTCAAACTTGTTAACATGCAGGTATCGGCTGTCAAGGGTGGTTCTTCTATGTTGTCTGGGTTGCTGATATGGTAGTCTTTAAATCATTAAAATAGATTACAGCTAAACTTCATACAAGGAAATAATGACCAGGATGAGGCATTAAAATTAGGTAAAACTGGAGCCTTCATTCAGAACCTGGTATGCAAATGCAAAATTCACAGTTAATGTATTCATTAGGGCAATGATTATTGATTGTCTGGGGCATGTGTCCAAACTAACAGATCCTTCCCAGTGGACTGAGAAAGAGATCTTCAGTGGTTGAGGAAGGGGTACAATTTACAGATACTTTGTCAACAAACTTGATAAAGCAAGTGGCAGCATTCATAGCTTTAGGAAGTGAATAGTTGGTTTTAAAAATTGCTTGCTCTAGTCACTAAAACATTGTTGGTTTGTCTTATATTGTGCACTATCATTTAGCAACCTTGCAGAATAAGTAACCTAAATCTTCCCTATGACTATAGTTCATAAATTTTCAACTACATGTATTGGCTTTAGCATTATAATAAGCTCATACATGTGTATTTCAGATTTTCCCCTTGACAGTCCAGATACACATGATGAAATATTATTATTTCAGTTACTCAGCAATAGTTATAAAAAATGTAGGAAACTATTAGTTTCTCTAAAGTTGAACACTTAGCTTGTTCCAGTTTTTTATTTTCTACTTAAACCTTGCAGTACAAGCACAAATCACAGCAATACTAACAATTTCCTCAGTTTCCTGACAATTCTCAGCCCTGCTGAGCATCAGTCCCACATTTGGATTAGCAAACCTACTGTGAGCCATTGCTATATGTCTAAGTACTTGGCGCTAAAATATGAGAGCTCGAATGATGCTCTTATAGAAGAAGAAAATAGAATGATGGTTTGTAGAGACTGGGAAGTGATAGGGAATGTCAGGGATATGACTGACAGGTTCAGAAGATGCAGACAGAGGGGAGAAATAGCCAATATTCTAGAGCACAGTAGGGTAGCTATGATCGACAGCAGTGAGTCATGTACATCATCCCAATAGCTGGGAGAGATCATTTCCTTTTCAGTTGTGAGACTTGAAACCAGGGCCTTATTATGTGAGGTCAACGTTCCACCACTGAGCTATATTCCCAGCACAAGGAGAGAGGACTTAGAATCTCTCCAATAAAATTATCATTTTTGAGGTAACCAATATGCCAATCACCCTTACCAATCATGGTGACTATATACATGTGTTGAAAAAGTGCACCAGTGGCTGGGGACGGTAGCTCAGCTAGTAACATGCTCATCTTCTAAGGACCTAAGTTTGTTTTTTAAAGGATGGATTATTATTTGGATCATCTCTTATTGAGCTGTTACTGTTTTTTAAAGAACTTGACACAGAGTAGTTACTGAAATTTTTTTATCCCCCATGCTGTGGGATGGTCTGTATGTCAAATGTGTTGCTGATTGGTCAATGAATAAATCACTGATTGGTCAGTGGCCAGGCAGGAAGTATAGGCGGGACTAACAGAGAGGAGAATTGAGAGAACAGGAAGCTGGGTGAGAGAGACACTGCCAGCCGCCATAAGGACAAGGAAGATGTAAAGTACCGGTAAGCCACAAGCCACGTGGCAAGGTATAGATTAATAGAAATAGATTAATTTAAGCTGTAAGAACAGTTAGCAAGAAGCCTGCCACGGCCGTACAGTTTGTAACCAATATAAGTCTCTGTGTTTATTTGGTTGGGTCTGAATGGCTGTGGGACTGGCGGGTGTCAGAGATTTGTCCTGACTGTGGGCCAGGCCGGAAAACTCTAGCTACACCCCCAAAGAGTAAAATGGCAGAAAGTTTTATAATTCAGTTTTATGTGAACCCTCTTTATCACTTTCTATTTTAAAATATATGTAACTACAATGGGTAATGTTGTCACCTTGACAGAATCTCGGCCCAGAAGAAGATGGGCGTCTGGAGCACGCCATCTTGATTTCACTAATGATGTGGGAAGACCCATCTTAACTGTGGGTGGAACCGTTCCCTGGGCAGATGATCCCGGACTCAGAAGTGTCATTGAGTTATTGCTCTCTGCTTCCTGACCATGGGTGCACTGTAGCCACTTCCTCCAGCTTTAGCTGGGATGGACTGTAACCTGGACTTGTCAGCCCATTAAAGCCATTCTTTCTCCCTAACTAGTGTATTACAGCAACTGGGAGAGAAACAGAGACAGTAATGGTATTTGAAATCCATTTTAGTTTTCGTTTTGACTTGATTATTAGTGAGGCGATATGATGACATGTGGGAATCTCAAATGAAATAACCCTGTGTCCTTACCGGTCCCACTTTGGTTTCACCCATAAGAATGACCTCACACTACTACAAGGACTTTGCCTGGGAGACAATCAGATTGCTCTAAACTCTTTGTATCATATTCTCTGGACCTTCTTTCCCAAGAAAACCTATACATTTTCAAACTGGTGGTCCACAATGATTAAATGAAAATAATATGGAACTGCTTGGCAATAGTGCTACCAAATTTAGCCAAATTGGGCCTTGCTATTATCCCCGTTAAGTGAATAGGGCTCACACTGACATTATCTCTGCTGTATCTGCCAGTTCTGGGGTTCTCAGGGCCTGGGAGTGTTTCTCCCTTGGTTCCCTCACCATGTCTGCTGTTGAGTTTTGTTTTGTTCTTCCAGTTCCTTGTTGGTCCATTTGGAGAGATGGAGGACAGAACCATGGTGACCCTGAGGATTCACTGGATGCACAATTTAGTGATGTTTCTTTGCTCTCAAACCTCAACCTGGTTTTAACTCAACTTAGTAAAAATCTTGATACACGTAGTTGCTTTATTATTCTAAACTTGTAGATTTTATTCATTTGGATATGCATACAAGATTCACACACACACACACACACACACACACACACACACACACACACACACACACTATTTAATGTCTTATCTGTCGTACAGATGTCAGGAAGCCAGAGCCTGTCAGAAGAACTTGAAGTTGAACTAAGTGAAGCAAAGGCTGCCAGTGGCATGGCCCCCAATGGCTGGAAAACACACATATTTAGGAATTCTACCAAAAAAAGTCTTAAAGGTTCACGAGCTCATCAACACAGGCTGGATGCAGATGCCCATGAACTCGTAAGTTGTTCTCTACTCTAATAAAGCCTTTGCCTTAGAGTTTTGCTCTTGAAATCCTTAGCCTGGACGAATACGTGGTTCTTACCATGGGTCGCATGCTTCTCTAAAGAAAAGGAAATCCAATTTTTAAATGTATTTGACAGTGAATTAAACAAATGGCAATTAAAAATGGATTTCCCAGGGAAAAACAGATAAAATACAGTCTTTGTGCTGAGATGTTTAATCTTAAACCCAAATATTATATTCATCTTTGTAGTCCAGAGAAAATAAAGGCAGTCCTAAATGAGTCCTGGGATCAGTATATGATAATGAGAAAGGGGTTAGGACTAATTTGGCAGTACTGGGCAGAGTAAGGAGGCCAAGCCCCTGTCCTTTGATTATTGATAATGATGCTGTTCTGCATTTGATAGGACGTGGACTGTTCGTGTCTGTGACCTCATTTGATCTGATAGCATCACTGTTAAAGAGGTCTGGCTATAGCATTATACACGGATGGGAAAGGTACAGCTCAGCTCATGGGCCCTGCCCTGGCTGTCACAAGGACCCAGTGCTGAAACTTTGATCCTGCTGCCTCACAGCTGCAGACCAGAGACAGCTAGCCACAGCATGGAAATTTCACCTGTGTGTGAGGTCCATGCTCACCCCCATGTCATCAGCAGGCACTGGCCTTTATTCTCTAGTCAAGGACGGGACTTTTTTTTTTTGCATTTAGTCTGCATAATATTTGAGGGTAATAATCATGCCTTCCCTTTGTCTACAACACCAAATGGTGGTGTCACCAGCTTGTTCTGATATTTATGTGTTCCAGGATGCAAATGTGCCACCAGTGTCTTTTCTGAAAGTCTTGAAACTGAATCAAACGGAGTGGCCCTACTTTGTGGTGGGGACAGTCTGTGCCATTGTCAACGGGGCCCTCCAGCCAGCGATCTCCATCATCCTCTCAGAGATGATAGCTGTAAGTTGAAAACGTCCCATGGCAACCTGAACGAAAACAGCTCATCAGCTACTGCTCAGCTCAGCCTCACCAATTCTGGGACGAAGTAGCTTCAAATTAAATTAAGCCAAAGCCCTTAATTCCCTTTTAAAGTCAAGCTTATTGTAAGAGAAAACGAGTAGCCTTTGAAGCGTCCTGACACAACATTGGTGAACTTACAAAGTGTAAAGTCAGTGAAGAAGACACTCTAATTGTCATCACGTGGGTAAAGTCTGTGTCAGGTGGTAGCTCGCATTTATTCATAGAGCGGCTGGCACTTGGCTCACAGGAATACAGGCCTGGAGGGGTCAGGATGGAGGAGAAGGTGAGTTCATATCCTAGCCTACTGTGAGCCCAGGTTCTAGGCACAGACCTATTTCAATGAACCTCTGAGGATTGAGAGCACATAGGTGACCCTGCAGGGGCACTTCAGAGTGTCTGCTCAGTTGGGCAGCCTCAAATCCAACCATCAAATCCAGCCTCAAATCCATTGAGGGGTGTGTGTACAAAGTCATCCAAAATGTCTGTCTTTGTGTTGTGTAAACACCTTAACCATCCTCTGTTATTGGGGAGACTTGTTGGATAAGAACAAATTGTCCTCCAATATGCTGAAATGTATTAGTCTCATGATGTTGGGCATTGATCTACATTAAGACCACAAACAAACAATAAAAAATTAGAAAGGACCCTCTGAATCTTACTAAATTTCAGCATAATGCAATCCTTGGCTTTCTTGCAGTTTGAGAGATGCATGGATTGCAGGCACATTTTTAGGATCCAAGTACTGGAAAGACAGTTCACAAAATAAACTAAGTTGTACCTATGACAGCTACCTTCTTTTGGGATCACACACACAACACACAAATAAAAATACAGCTTTATGCCGGGCGGTGGTGGCGCATGCCTTTAATCCCAGCACTCGGGAGGCAGAGCCAGGCGGATCTCTGTGAGTTCCAGGCCAGCCTGGGCTACCAAGTGAGTCCCAGGAAAGGCGCAAAACTACACAGAGAAACCCTGTCTCGAAAAACCAAAACCAAAAACAAACAAACAAAAAATACAGCTTTATAATGTGTCAAATACTAATAAGTGTTTTAAAAACAGAGCATGGGGATAAGGGAGAGGAGAAGGCTGGTCCAAGTAAGCTCCAGGAGGGGAAGGTTGAGGGCTGGGGCTAGGGGACAGAGGAAGAGGAAGGACATCTCATAGCGCACTGCTGTGCTCAACCTATGACCCATAGTCTCCAAAGTCAAGATGGCTCCAGGGCCTACATGGAAGGAGAACAAGGAATTGTTTATTGGGATCATGAAACATGCTGGCAATGGAAGAAAAGCTATATGACAGTAGGCATATATGTAACGCCACTGGACTATACACTTAGTAATGGTTAAAATGGTCAGTCTTAGGCTAGTTGTCGTTTACTGCAATTTGTAAACTCCACATATTCAAAAGCTACTTTCACAGATGTGACCTTCAAGCCGTTGTCTAGGGTAGGAGTGAGAAGTTGGATCCAGCCATTCATGCGAGTGTTTTGATGCTCTCCTCCAGGTCTTTGGCCCCGGGGATGATGCAGTAAAACAGCAGAAGTGTAACATGTTCTCCCTGCTCTTCCTGGGCCTGGGAGTCCTTTCTTTCTTCACTTTCTTCCTTCAGGTAAGCAGGGACGGTTGCTCTTCAAGTTGGTGAATACAGAAATTAATAAAGACCTAACCAAACTTCCAGATCCTCACACTAAAATGAGTTGAAGAGCCAGTGGGGGCAAGACACACTAGAGGGCACACTCCCTGACCGGGAAGCTGCAAGTATGCAAGCTACAAGTGTGTCTTTGGCAAGGAGTCATCACCACAGCAGGAGACTTGGGCTCATTTGCTGCAAACTGAAAACAAACAATAGAATAACATCCTCTATTTTTGTTATTACTTTTCCCAATATCAAGTAACTTTGAATTTTTTTCCTTCCTAACTGATGAACTATTAGAATATACATTTACATTCCTATAATATAGATCTGGCCAGAAAAAGCTAGTCAAACCAGGCAGGTGGGACATATCTATAACCCCAGCACACAGGAAGCTGAGGCAGAAGAATCACAAATTAGAGGTTGGCCTGGACTACACAGTGATGTCCTGACTCAAACAAATAAACAAGAATTTGGTGCCTGTTTTTCTTTTCTACCTAATTAAGCTTTCCCCAAGCCGTGCTCAGTCCAGTGGGCATGACAGGCTTCTCAAAGACAATCCAGAGTGCCAGCAGAATGTAGCTAGTCATGCCCAGTGTGCTTCTCTGTTTTCATTATGGAACCAGAGGCAACAGTAAGATGAGATTTTTATCTGGAAATCATTGCCTTGTTAGGAGCGCCTTGGAGGTCTGATGCTCCTCTAAGCCCGGGTTCATTGGGGAGTGGAATTCTGGAAGCTGTAGGAGCAGGTGAGGACAGGCCTGTCCTACATAAGGAACCCATGAGGCAGCTGCACCCCGCACAGCCATTCCTGGCTTAGTCAAGAGTTCGGCCGTGTACACTCACAAGTGCCCGCCGCGGCCTGCCCCAGCACTCATAGCATTACTGGAGCGTGATCATTCCACGTGCTCCAGAAGCAAGCCCGGCTCTGGATGTCTGGGCTACTCTCCAGCTTGGACACAATTGTTAGGGAGAGGAAAATGGTCTGGCAAGGAGGCTTGGCGAGGAAGTGAAACCTAACTGTTGGCTAATGCCAGAGCAGGTGGGGCTGTGCCAGTGGGAGGAGGGATGTCCTCTTTCTACAGCACAGCAGCCGAAGTGTGCCTCTCTGTAGAATTTTGTTTCTTGTTTTCATTATGTTGAAAGTGTTAGGAACATGCCAAGCATTCCAGTTCAATACGGGATCTTGGTTACTGATGCTGCCCTCGAAAGTTGTTGAAATAAGAGAGAAGCTGAAATAGGACACGTACAGGTTTTCAGTGTTACAGTTCCAACACACACCACTGACTCAGCAGTGCCTGCATTTTAAGTTGGCCTTTGTTCTTTGAATAGTCGATCAACATACAGATAATGTAAAATCAATGTGAATGCGTATAGTTGTGTCAGGACAGTGATGAGAATAAAAGGAACCTGAGCTTTTTTCTCTCCTGCAGGGCTTTACATTTGGAAAAGCTGGCGAGATCCTCACCACAAAGCTGCGGTCCATGGCCTTTAAAGCAATGCTACGGCAGGTGAGTGACTGGATGTGGCACCTGGTGTTTAGATGTAAGACTGCCTGCTGCGGTGGGCATGCCAAGGGTCGTATTTCCCCTCCCAGACTTCCATGCTAAGAATGACCTAGGTCCTAGAAGTTGCCCTAGTCCTGAAATAGCCAATGACTTCCCAGGGTCTTCATGGAGCAGGCTTTTCAAGAGCTCTTTGGCTTTTTCTGCAACTGTCTGTCTCCATGTGGACACTCTCATTTCCAGTGCTTGTACCTGTTCCCTGGATTCTTTGCAGACATTGGTCAGTATTTGGTGATGGTAGGGTGCCGTTGTTCAAAGGAGGTGGTTGGTAGCACTCGTGTTTGTGCACCACAGTTGACCATCTAACCAGGCTTTCCCAAATGCTAGAAGTTGAGCTATGTTTTGCTTTGATCTCTGTTTTCACATTGATTCACTTGTTAATTCATTGAAACGTGACTTATTACATAAGTTCACATTCTGGGATGGGGTATGTGGGAAATGTGAAAACTTATGTTCCACCTTCAGAGAAAAGATCCTAGAGGGAGCCAATTGACTTGAATTGGTCACATCCCTGCTCACACAACATCACCGGGCACACAACAGGCATCATATTTTGAGCAATCTGAATTGATGAGTTCTTTTGGGGACCTTTCAAACTCTTGCTATTTGGGGGAAATAACTTTATATGAAAGTAAAAGATACTATATATATATATATAGCATATATAGATAGATATCATGTCATACCTAAGATACTCTTAAAATCCTTGTTTAGACAACATAAAGCAAAAGTATAGCAAAAAGTCAACATTTAATTTCCCTGTTTACAATTTATAAGGAAGGCCTGTCTCTCAATGAGAAAGAGCACCCTACAAGGCAGAGGTGTCCACAGTGCAAGTTGTGACAACTTGGTAGATGGAACATCCATAGGAGTCCAGCCTTGGGTGGAGCTGGCAGGTGAATCTGTTCCTTACCTCTGACTAGAGTCCCTTTCTATTATGGGGGGCAGTCAGGACATGTAGCCTAGTGCGTATGGAGTGGGGTGCTCAAGGTTGCACCTGGACCACCACTGTGTGCAGAAGGTCTCCCCTGAATTTCAATAGCAGCGTTGAGTGTGGCTATTTCTCCTCACTGAAGCTCTGAGATGTCGTTTTATTTCTGTTGGCCTTAATCGTGGGCTAATTTAAAGGTGTTTAATTCCACAGGACATGAGCTGGTTTGATGATTATAGAAACAGTACTGGAGCACTTTCTACAAGACTCGCCACAGATGCTGCTCAAGTCCAAGGAGTATGTAGACTGCATTCTTCTGCTCTGTTCCTTAATAAAGCAAGCATGCTTGCTCCATCTACTGAGATGCTTTTAGCTGGGGTGTGGGGGATATCTCAGTGGTGGACAGCTTGCCTGGAGTGTACAGGGCCCTAAAAAATTTTTAAAAGAACTTTCAGTTGGAAATGTCAGAACATCCAGTTGAAACTGACCTGAACAGCAAGGGGAAAGTTCAGACATCAGAGTAGATTGATCCACTGGCTCAGAAATGGCATCAGAGACCCAGGTTCCTTCTGTCTGTTTGCTGAGTTGTCTCCTCAGCATTGGCTTTATGAGGCTCATTTCCTGGTTGACAATCAATAGCAATTAGAACTAGAAGCTTCTTTGTTTCCCATCTGTGGGAAGGATGTATATCTGTACCTCATCCATCAAATGAAAGTCCTTTCCGTAACTCTAGTTGTAGCTCATAAGTCACACACACAAGCTTGAGCCAATTGCTATCTCAAGAGAAGGCTGTTCCCTGGCCAGCTTCCCTACCCGGTAAAGTTCGCTCATTTCACAGTAAAAGAAAAAAGAAGGGGCACACCAGAGAGGTGACAGCAATGTTCATGACAGTGGCCCTGGTTTTCTGAACTGTACAAACAACTAATTCAACCTTAGTATGTTTTGCGGTTAATGGTCTTATAGGTGAATACTTGGTAACATGGTTTCTAGAAGAATGTACATTTCTGCCTGAACAATTGAACCAAAATTTTATTTAAATTACTGGGATTGAGGTTAGGTTCCCCTTTCAAAAAGTATGTGTCCTCACAGCTTATCCATACAGTAGGTGATCCCATGGGCTAGAGGGATGAGAATGAAATCTGTTGAGCCTTATGAGTTAGGTACAAGCATGGATTTGCCGAGAGAGTGAAACCCTTCACATTCTGAGTAGGAAGCCTAAGACAGGAACCCATGGTTTGGAACTTCACCCAGCTGCCTTACTCTTTTTCTCTTGAAGGCCACGGGGACCAGGTTGGCTTTAATTGCACAGAACACAGCCAACCTTGGAACCGGCATTATTATATCATTTATCTACGGTTGGCAATTGACACTTTTGCTGTTATCGGTTGTTCCATTCATTGCTGTATCGGGAATTGTTGAAATGAAAATGTTGGCTGGAAATGCCAAGAGAGATAAAAAAGAACTGGAAGCTGCTGGAAAGGTGAGCTACGTGGGTTTCAGCTAACGGAAGTGCTGCTTGTAGACGTGCCTTGCTGGAATGACCACATTTACTGTTTTCACAAACTGAAATGTTCAACCTGTGCAAAATGTTTTACTGTATTGATAATGCCTAGGACTTGAAAATGAAATGGATCATGTAGACCTTTCAGCTTCCAGACAGAACTTGTTATAGAGATCTTCCAAATTTTCCCAGATGCATTTCATCTTGACTATATAGCCTGATGTCACTGATAGAACAAATGTCACTATTTTATAGATAAGAGTTTAAGGCACAGGATAGAAGTGGATTATTCACGATCAGTCTCTTTGCCTATACTTGCCCCCAGCCCCTACTGTTTTTTTATTGTTAAAGTTAGCAGCCACCAGGTGGCAGTAATTCTTTATTTTGTGATTCCAATGTGTAGTGAAAATTGAGACTGTGTGACAGCCACACTACATACTTCACAGTCATTCTGTAAGGCAGATGATAATGCTACCTCACATGTGTATGTGTGCACACACATGCACACATGAGTGCCAAGTGTGCAAGACCATAGAAGCACATTGAGTGTGGTCCTTTATTGCTTTCTGCCTATTCGCTGATAGATGGTCCCATCATTTTGCTTAGAGGGGTTGGCCAGTGAACTCCTAAGATCTTCCTGACTCTGCCTCCACACACTGGTGTGACAGGCTTCTTATGTAGATGCTGCATATTAGAACTCAGGTCCTTGTGCTTTCAGAGCAAGAACTCTGACCTGCTGAGCCAGACCCTTCATTTTTTGCAAATGTAGAGGTGTGGACAGGAAGCAAGTCCAAGCCAAAGCTCTCACCACCTCACTCTCTATAGGTATTTAAGTATGTCTGAATCTACACATAGACATTTGATTTGTAATGCACACACATTCAAATGGTAAGGTGTAGATTGTGTTCATGGACATATCTGTTCTTATGGGTATAAACTGTAGCTAGAGTTTTCCTGCCTGGCCCACAGTCAGGACAAATCTCTCTCACCTGCCAGTCCCACAGCCACTCAGACCCAACCAAGTAAACACAGACACTTATATTGGTTACAAACTGTATGGCCGTGGCAGGCTTCTTGCTAACTGTTCTCACAGCTTAAATTAATCCATTTCTATAAATCTATACCTTGCCACATGGCTCGTGGCTTACCGGCATCTTCACGTGCTGTTTGTCATCATGGCGGCTGGCAGTGTCTCTCTGCCTCAGCCTAGCACTTCCCAGTTTTTTCTCCTCCTTGTCCCGCCTATACTTCCTGCCTGGCCACTGACCAATCAGTGATTTATTTATTGACCAATCAGCAACACACTTGACATACAGACCATCCCACAGCATAAACACCATTGTTTAATGAAAACTTAGGGGGGAAAGCAGATGGTTAGTATAAACTGATGGTTCCTACAGCACCAGCCTTAACATTATCTCACAAGCATCACTTTGAACACCTTTGTTACAGCTGTGTGTGGTGGGAAAGTCAGTGTCTCTACCTGAAGGGGAGACAGGTTTGATGCTGAGTGACTGTCTATCTATGAGTGTCTAACGTGAAAGGGTAAGATTAAAGCTGGTTGCAGTGGCCCATGCTCGTATGCTCATCACTCAAGAGTTAGAGGCAAGCGAATTGCCATTAGTCCGAGGCTATTCTGGGCCTCATGGTAATACACTATTACAAAATAAAACAAGCAAATAACAACAACAACAAACCGTAAGACTAGGGTTACAGTGGGACATGTTGCCACTAAACAGGTCCTGTCCAGAGATATCTACCCCTCCTCCTGCAACTGGCCATGGCTGCCACTCCATGGGGTTTGTATTCGCCAGCTTCTTCAGTCAGAACACTTGTCATTTGCACATGATCTTGCCCTGTACCCAGAGTTTCCTGGGAACGTGTGTGTTGTGGGTCCTGGACTTCATTCTTGAGTGTCTCCAGTTGCTGAACACTCTCTTATGTACAGTCTTTAGGTACTGTAGGGTACTATTTTCTTCACTCTGTGTGCCATTGCTAACTCCTGAAAAATAAACAAACAAACAAATCAATCAACCAACCAACTAACCAAACAAACAAACAAAAAATGAAAAGTAGTTGGTTTGTTCCCCTCTCCCACCATCTTGGAGTTCATCCTCATTCGTCAAGAGAAAATTATCAGAATGAAAATAAATTTTCCTTAGACAAATTACACAAATAAAAACATCTTGAATCTACCAAACATAGTAATCATGACTCTATTGAGAGAGTTAATATTTTGATAACAATGAAAATTACCAAAATGTTGGCAGAAGTAAGGCAGTGAGAATTGATTAGTGTTTTGGACAGACAAAACCTTTCAGTTCTTAGTCTTGGCCTTCTGTTCATACTGTATGATGCTGGAAAAAAAAATCCAGTTCCAGCAGCCTTTCTACATCGACGAAATGAGACTACATGCATGATGCTGTCCAGGTTTCTTCATAAACTTCCTGAAGCTGTCATCCTGGGGATCAGATGAATGGCTTGCGGTGCAATCTAATGATAGGTTTGAAAAATGTGAGAGATTAAAACTGTTTTCATCTCCGACAATTCAGTCAAGGTTCAATTTTGTTTTCTGTACCAACTGTTGATTCACACTGAGAGCACTGGGGTTAGAATGGAGTTTCCGGTGTGGTGTGTTCACTCACAATTCCGGTACTTGGAAGGCAGATGGAGGAGGATGGCTGCCAGTTTAATTCCAGTGTGGTCCACGTTGAGTTCCAGCGTGGTGGAGCGCCATCATGAGATTGGGATCAAAGAAGAGAGTGGGAGCCTGGGTGGTCTCCTTCCCATCACCTGTTCAAAAAGAAATGCTCTTTTACTTGGGTACAAATTTTTATTAGTGGATAAAATATATTGGGAGAGTTCCATTTCAATTTTCCAAGGAAAGCTTAGGATATTTGTTGCTGTGCAGTAGGAGGAGGAAGCAAAATAAGATTATAGCCACAAATCATATTTATACTTGTAACGCAATCCTGTAAATATAACATAATATATGTACACATTCTACTAATTAGTTCCACCAGCATGTCCCTTGTAATCCAAATAATGAATTTATATCTTGGGTGTCTTGACTAGATCCCTTTTACTGAGCTCAGGAGCTCAGAAGCTAGACTACAAAGTTAATCCATGACCAGAAAATCAAGAAACGTGTTTACAACTGGTTTCTCCTTATGCAAATCTCAAAATAGATAGAGCAGCACAGTGCAATTGGCTGAGAGCAGACTTGGCATCTGGTGACCCGGCAGTCCTCATGCCGCGAGTTATTTCTCAGGCTTCAGGCCTGTGGGGAGCCGTCTCTGCTCCTTCCTCATCTGTCAGAGCAGGAGTAACACTATCCCACAGGGTTGTCCTGAGGCTAACGGAGATTGTGTCCTTCAATGTGGCGACATTTTTGTTAGATTATTTATCATTTGAAAAGATAAAGTTTTTTAGCCTAAGGTAACAGATATCTTTCACGGCTTACAATGGAAAGTTGAAATAGAAATGTTAAAGCTGAGGAAACAAAATCATAAAATTGAAGATCTGATATTCCTGGTGTTGATGGCAAATTTAGGTAACATGCCTATAGAACCATGATTTAGACTCAGTAGCTAATCACAGACAATACTCAAAGGGTACCTTGGCTATAAGACTTGAAAACAAAACAACAAACTTTTTGGTTGGCTTGGGTTAAAGTGGTTTGACATAAAGGAGGTATTTCCATTGCAGGCAACAGTGTTTTGGCTGTGTCTTAGGTCCACACACTGCGTTCTCTGTCTCTGTCTCTCAGGTCCACACACTGTGTTCTCTGTCTCTGTCTCTCAGGTCCACACACTGTGTTCTCTCTGTCTCTGTCTCTCAGGTCCACACACTGCATTCTCTGTCTCTGTCTCTCAGGTCAACAGGCAGTATTTTCTGTAAGCCGCCCTGCACATCTGTTTCATTCCTCAAACATCTGCATTCAGATCTGCTCCCCAAATGATGACTCCCCTTCTGAATCCACAGGGCCTCCCAACAGGTACTTGCCTCAAAGATCAGGCCTGATTCCTTCATTTAAATAGCAGTTTAAAGCAGGGTCGTATTTCCAGTTGGAGCCCTGCTTGTGTGTAGACAGCTTGTCTAAGAAGTAGTGTGCCCATGTGAAAATGACCACCATTTCCAATGGACCCCTAGAAACCGTTGCTTAATCATGTCTTGTAGACCCACAAAGTCACTAAAGGGCTATGATTGAAGTCAGTCATGTGACTGCCTGGTGACAGGGCTATATGTTCCATTCTGGCCCTCAGGTGTTAGCCTCCATGAGAATCCAGAGACAGCTGCTCTACTGTTCACAACCCCAAAACTGGTTTTATTGGAGACTTAGTCTTAAAGAATGTATTCTGCCTTTTGCTTTTATTTGAAGAAATCTAAGACTCATTGGCTTAACCCCCGGAGTACATCTGACAGATATTTTTCATCTCAGAAATAAAAGTAGCATTTCTAATGGAGACCTTTCTGTTATAGATTGCAACAGAGGCAATAGAAAACATCCGGACTGTTGTATCCTTGACCCAGGAAAGAAAATTTGAATCAATGTATGTTGAAAAATTACATGGACCCTACAGGTAATAAACACATAATTTCTGCATAACTACAGCTTTCTCAGAACTATGCTGCTGTCCCCTAAAAACATTAAAACTTTCTGATCTGGCCGGGCGGTGGTGGCGCACGCCTTTAATCCCAGCACTCGGGAGGCAGAGCCAGGCGGATCTCTGTGAGTTCGAGGCCAGCCTGGGCTACCAAGGGAGTCCCAGGAAAGGCGCAAAGCTACACAGAGAAACCCTGTCTCGAAAAACGAAAAAAAAAAAAAAATTTCTGATCTGAGCAATAATGACCTTTCTCTAATAATTATCTCATCAAGTTCCAGGACTCAATTCTCATTTCTCTTGTGAACATAGTGGAGTTAAGTCTCTAACGGCCAAGAGGTGTCAAGGTCTGCACAAAAACTTAGTCATTGTGGTGTAACCCAGCTGAGTGGCTCAGGATGAGCATTCTCTGAAGAAGTTGTCCAAATCTTTATTCTCTTGAGTATATAGGCTGATTTAAGTATGAGTTCTATTGCTGTGTTCTCACTTGTCTTCTAAACACGGACCAGCTCCAACCTGTGCTCTGAAGAAAAAGACATGTAGCCTCTTCCATTGGTTTATAGTTGGCTCATTTGAGAACACCCTATGTTCTGTTTTCTACCTGTCTCCATCATGGCCTGGTTTGTAAACAAATCACCTTCACACTGACAAAACTGAGCACAATGTGTGGACTGGAACAGCAGTGGATAGCCTTCCCTCCCCCATCTCTGTCTCTCTCTCTGTCTGTCTGTCTCTCTCTCTGTCTCTCTCTCTCACACACACAGGATTTTACCATGTAGCCCAGGCTAACCTACAATTTGCTATACAATCCAGGCTAACTTTGAACTCATGATCCTTCTGTACAGCCTACGACATGCTGGTATTATAAGGATGTGCCACCATACCTGACTTACAGAATCAGTAGTTTTGAACACTTGCATATCTGAACAAGAGTCGTTGAAATTTGCAACATGTTCTGGTTCTTTACTTGTGTATAATTCCATAATGCTAAAGAGTACACAGCTACCATTTTCCATCTATTTGATATTTGATGTGTATGTGCACCATTACCCCATTATCTTATGATGTATTTTTAACTTCAAGAATGAAAAGTTAAATTATTAATTTGATCATAACTTAAAATTATGGCTCCATAGTGTTAAGTGTGACATTATAATCACAGTATTCAAGTTAATGCCCAAATAAGCATAACACCATGGTCACAGTATGCAAGTGACACCTCCTGAATCAGTACAACACCATGGTCCCAGTAAGTGACACTACCCAAATTAGCCTAACACCATGGTCACAGTATACAAGTTACACTAACCAAATCAGGATAGCATCAGGGTCATAATATACCAGTGACACAACCCAAATCAGCAGTACGGTGAATTTCCTCCACTAGATACTTCCTGGTTTAAGAGTAAGGAAATTACTGGGGGTGGATTTAGAAATCTTATAAAGTGTAGCAACCGTTCTAATTAGAAATAGTGTAAAACAAATTGTGTACAGGGCTGGCAGGATCTAGCTTGGAGAACTTTGGACGTATATCTATACAAACATCAACTGTCCAACTTGTGTGAAATTGAAAGGAGTTTAACATGTGACTGTTGCTTGTTACAGAACCCATGATAAGAATATGTGAATAAGTTGTTTTTAGAGAGTTACAATGCTATTTCTAATATTGGCATCCTAGGTATTTTTGACATAATTATTATATAATATGGTTTGAATATCTGAATTATTAAATAAGGTATAATAGCAGTTATCATTTCAAAACCACCATGTGCTAGGCATGTTGTTTACTGCATTTGGTTGTCTAAACAACTTTTCATGATAGAGACTTTTTCATTGTGTAAGTCAGAAATACATTGAATTACCTACTTAACCTAATACCCTAGAAGGCAGAAGTGTGGCCCAGGCTGACCAGGCTAAGCTGTGTAGCTAGACAGGGAGGAAGGGAGGCTGGATAATGGTCATGAACATTAATTATGAATAAATGAATTTGCTTTTCAGGAATTCGGTGCGGATGGCACATATCTATGGCATCACTTTTAGCATCTCACAAGCATTTATGTACTTTTCCTATGCCGGCTGTTTTAGATTTGGTGCTTACCTCATTGTGAATGGACATATGCGCTTCAAAGATGTCATTCTGTAAGTAGCTTTGAAAAATATTAAGATTTTATACTGGTTTTGATAGGCTTGTGTAAAGGCATGGCATAGGAAAAACTTACTGTCCAAAGATGTGATCAAGGGGTTAGTTTTCTAGAGCTGTCACCCTAGTGGGCACAGAAATCTGACCTGGTCACTACACCAAGCAGAGTTCCATCATCAAGTGCTCTAAAACTCATCAAGCTTGTGAAGTTGATTGCAAAACATGAGGTTGGTTGCACATGTGAGCCTCTTTGGGATAGAATGTAAGCAGAGAAAGTTGTATGAATGTAACTAGAAAATTGTTAATGCTCACAGACTCAGAACAGGGTTAGATTAAGTAGCTTGCTACTTTTCTATAGCCCAAACATGGCCTTGACTGTGGAATGGGAATGTCTGACTAAAGTCTGGCAAACCTGCTCTTTCCCCTAAGTAGGTGAGAGGCGGGTGTCAAGTGTCTGTCTTCTGTGTGTGGTCACCAGGGTTGCCCGCATCATTTATTATGAGGGCTGCCCTTTTTCTAGTGTCTGTTTCAGGCTTTTATTGAGAAGCTACTTGTTACAGATGCATGGGTTTATTTCTAGGATGTCTGTTGTATCTCTTGGTTTATGGGTCTGTTTTATGCTTTATTCCTTTTGCTCAACTGTATTCTAGTGTGTATGGTTCCATGTGTTTTAAAGACTTTTTATAGTTCTGTGAATAATGTCATTAGTATTTTGGTGGTGATTGACAGCATTAAATCTGTAGATTGCTTTGAGTGATATGAGCATTACACAACACACTTCCAATCCATGAACATGGAAGAATTTTTCTTTTCTTATTCTCTTCAATTTCCAAAACCAGTGTTTTCATTACAGTGGCTTTCCATTCTTTGGCCAAGTTTATTCCAACGTTATTTACTTATTTATTTTTGTACCTATTGAAAATGAGATCCATTTGTAGTTTCTTATCTCTGATTATACTTATGGGGATCTTCTATTTTTTTCCTGGCTAATCTAGTTCAAGGTTTTTTTTCCTTTAATTTTCTTGAAGGACCAACTCTGTTTCATTTATTATTTGTACTAATTTTGTTTCCCATTTATTGTTTTCTGATCTTCTAATTTTTACTTTGTTTTGTTCATGATTTTCCTTTTTATTTATTTTATTATTATTGTGTAGTATATGTATATGTGAGGAGAGACAGAGAGAATGTGAGAATGTATTATGTATTCAGCACAGCACATGTATGGAGGCCAGAGGATAATTTTTGGAAGTCTGTTCTCTCCTACAGGCTTGTGTGGAACATGACTTTTTTCCCCAGTGAGCCATGCTCTAGGCCCTAATTCTTGCTTTTCTAAGTCTTGGGATGATTTTTAGGTTGTTTATTTGAAACCTTTCTTCTTTAGATGCTGGCACTCACTGATAAAGTTTCTTCCTAGTGTTAGTTTTCTGCAACCTACAAGTTGCAATAGGCTGTGTTTGCACTTGCATCTGTTTCAGAACTATTTCCTTTCTGACTTCATTAGTAACAACTGTTCATTTACGAGCATTTGTTCAGTCTCCAGGCATTTATAAATTTCCTAAAGTGTCTTTTATTGTTGGCATCTCCTTTCGCTCCTTTGTGATCAGAAAAGATAGGAGATTTCAGTTCTTTTGAATGTAAGACTGGTCCATTTCAGAGTGAGCTCCATGAACTCCTAAGAATGTATATCCTGCATCTGTTAGATAAAATGGTCTGTAAATGTATGTCTAATGAAAAGTATTTATTTCAGGGATTATTATCACATGTGGTGCAGGATTGTCAAATCCAGAAACTGGGATGCAGTACTCAGCGTCACCCAGTCTGCCACTTGTTGAGCCCATTGGTACTCTGGGCTTTGGGTTTTCTCAGTCTTACAAAGGGCATTCCTGGCCACTAAAGTGAGTTGAGATCACAAGTGAGATTCTATTATAAGCCACTCCAGGAAAGTGAAAACCTATGGAAGGTCACATTAACTCTCAGAGCCAGAGTCCCTACTGCTGGAAGGTGAACAGAGAAAACAGACTGAGACAGTGGGTCTTGCCTCCCTTCTAGATTTTGCTGTTTTTACTGGAATCTCACAGAAATGTGTGCAGGCTTGGGGACATGACAGTTGAAGGGCAGATATGCAGATATTAGTTAAAAGTTTCTCTTTGGATTTTGCATGCCATGGGGCTAATTTTAACACCTGTGCTTCCATCCAGGGTGTTCTCAGCTATTGTGTTTGGCGCAGTGGCGCTCGGACATGCCAGTTCGTTTGCTCCAGACTATGCAAAAGCCAAGCTGTCTGCTGCGCACTTATTCAGCCTGTTTGAAAGACAGCCTCTGATTGACAGCTACAGTGGAGAAGGGCTGTGGCCTGTAAGTTTCCTCTGCTCAGATGACAGAGCTTCATCCTAAAGGCTTTCTTCCTGCTGGATCACAGCTACATGATCTGTCAAATATGCAGCATAGTTGTGATATTTATGTGGCTAGTATCTCACCAACTTTTTTGGCATTTTAAAATTTTAACACAACTTTACATAAGAAAAATGAGGATATACTGAAATGAAATAATTTTGACAATAGCTTAGTCATTTCTACAAGAAGGTCTATGCATATAGTCCACTGCAGACACTGCTGCTGCTTTCTTAAGCCCTTGGCTCAGTGTTTACTTTTCACAAATTAGAAACTGTGTTTTGATAGCCCATCTTTTGGTAACTTTGGTCTAGCCTTCACTCACCTTCAGTTTCTATCATAATGCACTTGCTCACAGCATGATCTGGTGCCATCACTACACTGAATAGGCATTTCATGTTTCACTATTATTGTCTTTGGTAAACTTTCCTTGAAATACTACTTTTATTTCCAATGATTATGAGATCAATTTAATAAAAAAATATTGTAAAAATTTTAGGATAAGTTTGAAGGAAGTGTGACGTTTAATGAAGTCGTGTTCAACTATCCCACCCGACCCGACATCCCGGTGCTTCAGGGGCTGAACCTGGAGGTGAAGAAGGGCCAGACGCTGGCCCTGGTGGGCAGCAGTGGCTGCGGGAAGAGCACAGTGGTCCAGCTGCTCGAGCGGTTCTACGACCCCATGGCCGGCACAGTGGTGAGCACACTTTCTTAGTAAATTGATTCAAGATTGTATTTTATGTGATCAGACTAACGGTTAAGTGAAGGTCCAAATCCTACCTGGTGTAATGACCACAGCCTGTAAACTCTAAACTGGCACCTGTATCAATAAATATATGGGGCCATTGGGGAAGAATACCAGAAATGTAAGTGTTGCATGCACTAAGAATACGGGTACAGGACTGATTTCTGGCCTCCAATGGAGCATTTGTCACAGTCTAACCTTCTTAAGCAAAACTGAGCTAACTTCTGGAGGCAGAAAGGAGGCCACATCCTCCACGCACAGCAAGCAAAACAGGAACAAAACTACCAGCAGAACTCATTCTCCTCAAGGCTTTGCTCTCTGCGGCACTTCACCTTCCGGGATCTCTTCTTTGCTTTCCGTTGGATTCTTATCCTGTGTTGGGAGAAAAGAGAAGGGGAAGTTGAAAGCTGGCAACTCTCAGAGAGAGAAGAGTAAACCCAAAGGCAACCGCAGAATTGATGACTTAACACAGACTCTTAGAACAGGGATGTGCCTACCTTTCTTGCCCCACTGCCTTCTACTTTGCCTCATTACTCTAACCTTGAACTCTAGGCTCTCTGACATTGACTCTTTGTAGCTAGAGTTTTCCTGCCTGGCCCACGGTCAGGGCAAATCTCTCTCACCCGCCAGTCCCACAGCCACTCAGACCCGACCAAGTAAACACAGAGACTTATATTGATTACAAACTGTATGGCCGTGGCAGGCTTCTTGCTAACTGTTCTTACAGCTTAAATTAATCCATTTCTATTAATCTATACCTTGCCACGTGGCTCGTGGCTTACCGGCATCTTCACATGCTGCTTGTCATCATGGCGGCTGGCAGTGTCTCTGACTCAGCCTTCCACTTCCCAGCTTTATTCTCCTCCTTGTCCCACCTACACTTCCTGCCTAGCCAATGACCAATCAGTGTTTTATTTATTGACTAATCAGCAACACATTTGCCATACAGAACATCCCACAGCAACTCTTAAACTCCAGCTCATTCACATTTGGCTTTTATCATAGATTTATGGCCTTTGGTGTCTTCCCCAAGTGACAATCTGTCTCTGACTGATATGGTCAGCACGTGTAGAGGTTGGCACTAGAGGGAAGGCTCAGGAGGTAGGATGCTTGCTCTTCAAGCGTGAGGACTTAACGTTCAATCCTCAGGACTTGCCTCACACCCACAAGTACTTGGCCAGCACAAAACAGATTCCATGCTTTTTGCTTTTTCGTACGTGCACGTTTTGTTTTGTCTTACTGGGTGTTTTGATCCTCATTTTCTGTTGCTTGTTTTCTGAGAGAGAGGTTGTACACTTGTGTGCACATAAAGTTGGATATTTAGGGAGATGGGCTGGCTGGGAGGAGTTGGGAAAGGGGAAGAATATGGTCAAAATATATTGTATGCAAAAGATTAATAAAATAATGAATTTAAAAAGTTTGGCATAGAGGTGTTTGTCTGCAGTCCCACACTAGGGAGGCAGAGAGGGGTGGACCCCTGAAGCTCACTGGCCAGCCAGTCTAGCCACATTGGTGAGCTCCAGGTTCAGCGAGGAACCTTGGCTCAAAAAATAAGGTGGAAAATGGTTGAGGAAGATACCCAGCTTCAACTTCTAGCACATGCATGTGCAGACATATACATATGTGTACAGACACATGATCATGTGCATACACACATGCATACACAAAAATATGGGGAAAGTTTAAGACTGGCAGCTTTCACAGAATAAAAGGAACAGGGTTTCTAACCAGAATCTAGGGTTATATTACTGATCTACTCTTCTTTTTCTAGGGGAGCAAGGAGAGTCATCTTGACAGAGTAAGGTTATTCGAGGGACAGGAGATCTGAGTGTCACATTTTGAAGCAGGCATCCTAAAGGCAGACGGCAGAGATGCTTAGTGGAGGGCAGATAGAGACAAGACAAAAGACACGTGGCTAAGGGGTTTTTTACCTTCTAGACCACAGCAAGACACGCCTGTCCTAAGAGTCCCTCTGCTAACCATGCTGTCCTTCTTCAGCATGTTGACATTAGACATGAGGCTTGGCATTTCACAGTTGCTGGTGCACACTGCAACAACCCTCTACATGATTTGGTTGCTTGCTATTTAGGATTGTTTCCTTTTTCTTTTAAAACTCTAATAGTTTGTGGATTTCTGTTTTTTTGTTTGTTTGTTTGTTTTTGTTTTTAGCTCCTAGATGGTCAAGAAGCAAAGAAACTCAACGTCCAGTGGCTCCGAGCCCAGCTTGGCATTGTGTCCCAAGAGCCCATCCTGTTCGACTGCAGCATCGCGGAGAACATCGCCTATGGAGACAACAGCCGAGTCGTGTCCCAGGATGAGATCGTGAGGGCGGCCAAGGAGGCCAACATCCACCCCTTCATCGAGACGCTGCCCCAAGTGAGTTAACTCAGAACTGCTTAGCTGAAATCAAGGCAGGCTTATTTTTGTTCCGGAAGGAATCCCCAAAGATCTTTCAACAGTCTCATAAGGAACAGGCTGATGTGTCGACATGATCATTTTCGAACGACACTGACCTTGATGATAGGATGTTTCCTCACCCTCATGTAGTGAGAAATCAGGAGGTAAGATTAAGTTCAGAGTGCTCTCCATCAGGTCTCACATTAGTAGTCCGGACTACATGTGAACTATGGTTTGATGTAGTCCATATGCTACTTTTCCCCCAAATTTAAGCTTTTGATTTTGAGAATCTTATAGATTCACACACAGTGGCACAGAATACAGAAATTTCCTGTCTTCTTTATCTAGTCTCCTCTAATGATAACTACAGCTGGAGTTATCTCTAGTCCCGCCCAGCCCCACAGCCGCTCAGACCCAAATAAACACACAGAGACTTATATTACTTATAAACTGTATGGCCGTGGCAGGCTTCTTGCTAGCTAGTTCTTATATCTTAAATCAACCCATTTCTATTAATCTATAAGTTGACACGTGGCTTGTGACTTACTGGTACTTTTACATCTCACTTCCTCTGTGTCTCACTGGTGAGTCCTGACTCAGCCTTCCACTTCCCAGCATTCTCCTCTCTGCTACTGGCCAATCAGAGTTTTATTTATCAACCAATCAGAGCAACACATTCACAGCATACAGAAAGACATCCCCAGTAGATAACCTCTTTCAGAACTATAATACCACAGTAACCAGGATGCTGACATTGGTACTATACTATAGGTATCATCCAGACCAGTTTACTCAGTGTGTGTGCGCGTGCGTGCATGCATGTGTGTGTGCGCGTAGCTGCAGTGCAGGTATGCGTCATGTGCAGCAGCGGTACAGATTTTGTGAAGCTGCAGTGTGGGTGCACAATCTTGTACTAACTCTGAAGATAACAGAACGTTTCTATCACATGAAGATCCCTCATGCTGCCATCTTTCCATTCATATACCACTCCCTCCCACTTCAGTCTCCACAGTTCTGGCAATATTAATCTGTTCTCAGTTTACATCTCTTTTCATTGTAGGGATATTATATACACACAGAGTGTCAACTTTTGGGGCCAGGTTCTCACTCAGCACCTATCTGAAGCATTTATCAGCCACTCCCTTTTGTTTGCTAAGTGGCATTTCATGCATGGCTGAATAGCAGGTTTACCTTTCTCCTGAAGAAGCTTACCACAGTTAATCTAAATGTGAGCTTATAAATTCCAGAGTATTGATGTCTTATATGAACCTAGGTTCTAATATTTCTGGAATAAATACCCAGCAGTACAATTATTAATACATATAATTGCATGTTTGGCTTACAAAACAACACACAAAGCGGTTTCCTGTAACTACCATTTACAGCCCTCCCAGTGATGTGAGGGATGCAGATTCTAAAGACTTGCCAGCATTTAGTATGGCTATGAGATTTTTTTTTAAGTTTGTATAGATTCTATGTGGATTTCACATCATGCATCCCGATCCCACTCATCTCCCAGTCCCCTCACTTCCACCCTCTGCACTTGTAGCCTCCCCCCGAAAAAAGAACTCCACAAAATTTAAAAGTAAAAACAAAAACAAATTTAAAAAGTCTCAGCATGGAAGTTGTAGTATGGCCCAGTGAGTCACATAGTATACCCCTTAATCCATACATCTTTAAGTGTTCATTGCAATGAGTCATTGGTCTGGTTTGAGGCCTCTGGCTTCTGCTACACCCTTGATACTGGGCCCTCAGTGGGACTCCTCTTGGATATCCTGTTGTTGCCTTGTGTCATGGAGATCCTGTAGCTTTGAATCTGGAGATCTGGCCCCTTCACATACTCTAGCAATTCATAGATGAGATGGATGTTGGGGTGGGCTACCTCATAGTTCTGGTTCTGGGCCTGGGTGGTAGCTGGGTTGGTCAGCCTGCCAGCTTTCCCTCCTTGTCACTACCTGAGTGAGCTCTTCAGCACTGCCTCAGCTAGCTCACCCAATGCAGTAGACAGCAAGGAGCCGGGCCAGATCTCCTGCTCTCACACCTGTGGGTCCAGTTCACCTGCACTCACACCACCAGGGCCAGCTCTACTGTGTTGCCCAGGTGAGGTACAGAGCCTGCTCTCCAGATTGCTGCTCTGGTGAGGGGCAGAGCCAGCTTTTCTGTTTTCACACACACACCCCACCCCAGATTGGCTGTCCCATCTGTGGCAGGTTGCAAGGGGCAGGGGGCGCATATTTCCCTTACCTTTGCCATCCCATGGCATACAAGGGAGGGGGAAGGGGTTGCTCTCCTGCTCTCAGGCCCACAGACCTGGCTCACCTGTGCCCCCACTTACAGGGTCAGCTCTTATGTGCTTCCCAGGTGAGGTACTATGCCCATTCTCCCATGTGCTACAGCTGGTGAGGGGCCACGAGATTTTTATTTGCAACATTTTGAGAGGAATGTAAGACATCATGGTAGTCCTCATATGTGTTTACTAAAGGAACAGTGAGGTTTCCTGTCATTTAATACATATCTGTAGCTATAACACCTCTTTGGTAAAATGTCTCTATTTTTTTTTTACAAATTTCTATTTTTTTTACTGTTGAGCTTTGAGTCTTTTATTTATTCTAATTACTTTTAGATATGTGTTTTATAAATATTTTTCTCAGCCTATAATTTGGTTTTCTATTATTTTAAACAGATACTTTACAGAACAGAATTTTTGTCCCCTCCTCTCCCACTCCCCCCAGCTCCATCCACTTCTCCTCCACTGTTTTTCTTCAGATACAGGTGGGCCTCCTATGGATATCAGCCAGCCATGGTATATCAAGTTGTAGAGAGACTAAGCACCTCCTCTACAGAACATGATTTTTAATTGTAGTGAGATTGAGTTTATTTTCCGTTCATGCATCTTGCTTCTGATGTCAAGTCTGTGCATCCCTGTCTGGAAGATGTTTTCCAGCTTTGGAGACTTTTACATCTTACCTTCAGGGTGTGGTCTGTTCTGGTTGCATATTGTTTGCACCATATAGAATTGTGGCAAGATAACTTCCATTAGGGTGATGGTAGATGCAATTCGTTATGAATTCATCCAGAACTCAAGCCAACTGCAAAAGAACTTAATCTTTCCATTCTATGCTGCTGGGAATTAGAAGTGAGTCACACAAACAACTTTAAGACTCTGTGATGACTTTCTTAGCAACCTTTGGTGCCCAGACCCTGACCTCAATCCAGTAGTGGTGACTGTAGATAGGGAACTCTCAACCTTCACCTTCTAACCTGGTTTTGACACTGGATCTTGGGAGATGAATTTGCATGGTGTGCATCACCCTGAGCTTTGCAAAGATGCCAACTAAATATGTACCTGTCACCATGCGCTCTCCCCAGCCTGAGAGCTTCCCTAAAGCCAGCCTCCTACTGTATGCAAATATTTCCCTTCTTTATTTATCTCCTCTTTTTAAAAAAGAAAATCTTCCTTCCCTCTGATCTCCCATTCCTCTCTTCTCTTTTTTTTTTTTTTTTTTTTTTTTTTTTTTTTTTTTTTTTTGGTTTTTTCGAGACAGGGTTTCTCTGTGTAGCTTTGCGCCTTTCCTGGATCTCGCGCTGTAGACCAGGCTGGCCTCGAACTCACAGAGATCCGCCTGGCTCTGCCTCCCGAGTGCTGGGATTAAAGGCGTGCGCCACCACCGCCCGATCTCTCTTCTCTTTTGTATTGTGTAATATAATACTTAATAAACATTTAAGTAGATATTATCAAGCTATTAAAAGAGAATAAACTAGTTTCTACATGGGTTGTCTGGTTACTTCAAATTGCAAATAAAAAACAAAGTCTAAGCTGTGTAAGACTAAGACTTTATAAGTCTAAGCTGTGATTCCACTGAAATCAGATAAAATGGTACTAATGTGAATGGCAGGAATTTGAAATACCTCAAATTCTTGTGACAGAATACCATTAAAGACCACTAAAGACACTGTGTTCTAGTTCAGTTTTGAAGGCAAACATTCTCTGGAGCTGAAAATGCATTGTTAAAACACAGACATCTGACTATAGAAATGTCCACTGACTTTAATTTTTTCCTTGTATAAAGAACTGGCTTAGAACTGTATTACCTTTATTGATGATAAACTTGCAGAAATACAGAACGAGAGTCGGAGACAAGGGGACTCAGCTCTCAGGAGGCCAGAAACAGAGGATAGCAATCGCTCGAGCCCTCATCAGACAGCCACGGGTCCTGCTGCTGGATGAAGCCACGTCGGCTCTGGATACTGAGAGTGAAAAGGTCTGCCTCCACCTGTCCTACGAACCTGGTGAAAGGAGGGATGAGAAAAGCAGACACGGGAAAGCGAACACTAGATTTAGATGTGCTTGTTTTAAAGTAATAGATTTATAATTCCAATTTTTCTAAAAATGTACAACGATTTCCTAAACATAAAACAAGCATTCCAAAAAGAAAAGGCTGTAAAAATCATAATTTTGGTATATTAGCTATAATGAAAAACTGAAAACGGCCAAAAAAAAAAGCCAAATAAATTGATATGGCAGTTAGTCAGAAATAATTGCAAGGGTCATTTGTATCGTGAAAGTCCGTTTCTATTATAATTACAAGGTCAAACACAACAATGTAGATTACAATGGCAGTTCTATAAAATACACATGCATAAAGCCAAGTTCAAAGAGATTAGAAAAAGGATTATGACCATTGATGTTAGCAGGATGGTAAAATGTTAACTGTCATAGGATATTCACACTTGTTGCTGCAGCTGTCAGTACAAAGCTCTCTTGACCTTTCAACAGGTTGTGCAGGAAGCCCTGGACAAAGCCAGGGAGGGCCGCACCTGCATTGTGATCGCGCACCGCCTGTCCACCATCCAGAACGCAGACTTGATCGTGGTGATTCAGAACGGCAAGGTCAAGGAGCATGGCACCCACCAGCAGCTGCTGGCACAGAAAGGCATCTATTTCTCAATGGTTAACATTCAGGCTGGCGCACAGAACTTATGAACTCTTGTTACAGTGTATTTTTAAAATAAATTTAAATCATTTTACACTTTATGATGTGTAAAAGAAGTTTCTCATTGAAGCTATAAAATATAGATCTACCTTATTCCACATCAGTTTCAAGCGTCAGCCTTGAGGCTTGTGTTACAGCATCTGACACTGGAGAGTTGGAAGCAACATCTATCTGCCTTGACAAAAGTGATATCTACCAGCTACGATGTGGCTCTTTCTCTCTGAGCCATCAGCATCCTGCAGAGAGACCAACAAAACTCAGGCTATGCATGAGAAGGATTAATAGAAATCCCAAACTAGGACAAGTTCCCATGGTTCTGAATAGGTAGGTATGGGACAGGATGGTTTGGGAACAAGTTTCTGAGTACAAAGGGAAGTTATTTACCTCTGGAATTACATACTGTGAAACGGGAAGTGTTGGTTGTTATGGCCATATTGATTGTTCATTTTTATTAGCACATTCCATCCTACATATTAACAGGGTGCCACCCTTGCCCATCCCCTCACAAACCCTTCCCAATCTCTAGTAATCCCTACTCTATGTGCAGGTGGTCAGGTTTAGCTTCACACAAGTGAGGACATGCAGCACTCATATTTCTGTTGGGCTTATCTCACTTAATATCCACCCACTCATCCATTTTGCTGCAAATGATGGCATCATTTTCTTGGCATTTTTTCTTCTTACGCTACTGGACATCAAGCTTAGGTTAGGCATGCATTCTGGCACTATGCTACATGCCTAGATTTCTTTCATTCTTCTTTATAACTGAATAACATTCCACTATTAAATATAGCACATTTCTTTATGCATTTTTCTATTGACATCTAGACTAACTGTACAGCTTAGATTTTATGAATACTCCTGAATGAAGCATGGACATGTGGGGAAATATTTTGTATGCTGTCTCATTTACTTTCTGTTGACATTCTAAAACACTTGTTGGAGGAAGGGGTTGTTTTGGCTTACAGGTTTTAGTCCATCATCAAGGAAAACCAAGGCAGGAATGCAGAGGCAGTAGCCGAAACAGGCCATGGAGGAATGCTGCTTACTGGTTAGCTTTCCATGGCTTGCTCAGCCTGTTCTCCTATACAACTCAGGCCCACCTGCCTAGGCGCAGCCCCACCCACACTGGCCCTCCCACATCAATCATGAATCACGAAAATGCCGCACAGACATGCCCATTCATCAGTTGATGGAGGCAGTTCCCCAGCTGAGGCTCCTCCTCCCAGGTATGTCAGTTGGCAACCAAGATTAGCCAACCACACTCGCTGCTTTCATGTCCACTGGATATATACTCAGAAGTGGATTAGCTGGGTCATATGATGATTCTAGTTTCAGCTTTTTGAGGAATAGCTATCCTGTTCTCCATAATCCTAATAGTAAAATGTATTCCTACCAACAATGTATGAACGCTCCCTTTTCAGCTGCATTTGTAAATTCTTGTTTTTCTTTATGTTTACAGGCATAGCTGGGGTGCTGCATTAGTGACTTTTCTATTGCTGTGATAAACTACTATGGTTCTCTGCTTCTCTCCATTCAGGCTTTCCTTCTTTCATTTCCCATATATGCAACGACTTTCTGCCTTGCTATGGACTTCTTCCTCTCCTTTCACAATCTCCACTTTCTATTTCATAACCTACACACATAGATACACCTACCTAGATTCTGCATGTGTGATACAGGACTATCCTCTGAGCCAAACTGCCACTATCTACAGGTCTCTGCCTGGGCTGCTCCCAATCATCCCAGCTGGGTCTTTGCCTGTTCATCTTCCTTCTGATGGAAGGTGTCTAAGCTATTGCTGTTAGAAAACACCATGACTAACTTGGGAGGGAAGGGTTTATTTCAAGCTTATGGTTCTACATCACAGCCTATCACCAAAGGAACTCAGGGCAGGAACCTGGAGGCAGGAACTGAAGCAGAAGCCATGGGGGATGCTACTTATTGGCTCGCTCTTTGTGGCTTGCTCAGCCTGCTTCCTTGTAGCAACCAGGACTACCTGCCGAGGGGTGGAACTGCCCACAGTGACCTGGCCCATCCCACATCAATTATCGATCAAGAAAATGAACCACAGGCTTGTCCACAGGCCAGTCTGGTGGGAGCATTTTCTCAGTAGAGGTACCCTCTTTTATGACTCTAACCTGTATTGAGTTAACGCTAAAAGCTAGCCGCACTGAATGGCTGAGAAGGATCATGAGACCCTTACCTGAGTATCTAGCTTTCTAGCAGAGTGTTATGCAACTGTGCCTTAATTTCCCATTTTTCGTGGGGGAGGATGAAGGGAGGGAGTTCCACCTACACAGGCACAGGGAAGCCATCATCCCTGCTGGGTGCAAACCTTCCAGTGTGGCTGCTTTAAGGCCAACTATGCACCTGCCTGGAACCCCTCATCCATTGCTCTGTCTAATAAATTCATTGGTTCTCCTGGGTGAACTTTGATGGAATCAAATTGGATCTTATTTTGTAGATCTTAGGAGGGGGAGTAGATGTTATTTATGTCTTCCCCAGAGAAGAAGTTTTAGTAACAGTATGTGAGAGAATTCAAGCAATATTTCTTTTACTGCTTTCTTTTTCTTTTTTAAATACTAATTAGTTAATTAATTAATTTTCAGACCTATCACAGTTTCCTCCTGATCCTCCTCTCCTCCCAGTCCCTTCCCCAACTTCCCCCATTCACTCCTCCTTCTTTCTCTTCATAAAAAGGCAGGCCTCCCATGTATATCAGCTAGCTATGGTATATTAAGTTACAGTAAGACTAGGCACCTCCTATCCTATTAAGACTGGGTGAGGCAACCAGTGTGACTCTAACTATGGATGTGGTATCTTTGTGGTATGCTGTTTGTAGACTTAGAATCTTTGGGTGTGTGCCCAGGAGTGGTGTTGCTGGATGGCACTGTAGCTCTGCTTTTGGCTTTATGAGAGCCATCCCTACTCACTTCTGAGGTGGCTGCATCAGTGGACATCCCCACCAGCAATGCACCAGGCTCCCTCTTTCTCTAAATCTTTGCCATCGTTTATTGTTTGCCTTCCTGATGGCTGCCCACTGACTGGGGTGAGATGGCATGTCGATGTAGTTAGTTTGTTTTTGGGGCAGTGTCTCATGTAGTCTAGGCTGGCCTTGAATTTGCTATTAGCTCAGGCTGGCCTTGACCTCTTAATCCTCCAGAATGCTGGGAGTAGAGGTGTGTACCACAACACGCACATTCAGTGTGGCAGTTTTATGGTGGTATTTTATTTGTACTGAAATGTGATTTTAATTGTATATTAATAAATAAAGTTGCCTGGGGGTCAGAGCTATTAGAGCCATATCAAGAACGTGGTGGTGGTGGTGCACGCCTTTAATCCCAGCACTTGGTAGACAGAACTAGATAGATCTCTGTGTGTTCAAGGATACAGCCAACATTGGAGACAGACGCCTTTAATCTCAATACCATAGAGGACCTGGAGGGCTGTACATACAGGCAGTGACGAAGCAGTCATGTGTT
Source organism: Peromyscus californicus insignis (assembly GCF_007827085.1). Classification (NCBI taxonomy): domain Eukaryota; kingdom Metazoa; phylum Chordata; class Mammalia; order Rodentia; family Cricetidae; genus Peromyscus; species Peromyscus californicus. Next base: position 12,852,052 of record NW_026294584.1, on the reverse strand, counting down.
TGGGTTTACAACCAATAAGAAGGCAGAACAGACAGTCTATATAAAGACGAACAGACAGGAAGTAGCCCCCTCTTCGGAGAGCTCTCTTGACTGAAGCAGGAAGGGTAAGGCTCTTAGTTCTGACCTCTTGGCTTTCTTCTCTGAATCGGCTCTGTGTTTCTTATTTAATAAGACAGTTGGTTACATCTACACAGTTTGTTTTGGGTCTTTATTATTTATTTATTTAGAGACAGAGTCTCACTGTGCAGCCCTTGCTGGCCTGGAATCCACAAAGATTCACTTGCCTCTGCCTCTTGGTGCTTGTATTAAAGGTATATGCCACCACGCTTAACTCTTCAATGTAGTTTTATTTTATATTTCCCTGACAACTAAAGATGTTGAATGATTTTCAAATACGTATTGGTTGTTTGTGTTTCTTCCTTTAGACTGTCATTAGCTCATTGATTGATTGGGGAGTTTTACAGTGTTTGGTTTTGGGAATTATATGTAGATGGTAGATATTAGTCCCCTGTCTGATATGTAAATTGGCAGTTTGTAGGCTGTCTTTCTACACTCCTAATTGTTTCCTTCATTCTGCATGAGTTTTTAAATTTCATGTAATCCTATTTGTCAATTCCTGGAATTATTTCCTATGCTAGTGGAGTCTTTTTCAGAAAGTCATTGCTGATGTCTATGGCTTAAAGTGAATAGTATCATTGACATTGTGAAGGGGACCACACTAAAATATATTAATTTGGGTGATGTAGACATTTTTTATGTTTTTATAATTCATGAAGGTGGGTAGTCCAAATGTTTCAAAATTTCTTTGGCACACTTTTTATTTCATTGGTTGTTTATTTTTTATGAAACTGTTGTCAATGAGATTTCTTTCCAAAATATTCATTCTTCACACATAGAAAAGCTACTGGATTTTGTATGTTAATAATGTGCCCTGAATCTTTACTGAATTCATTTGTCAGTTCTAACAGGCTTTTGATAAAGCTTTGGGTTTTTCTTTTTTTTATATTAAACTATTATAATAAATAAATTCTATTCATTTTACATACCAACCACAGATCCCCCTCTCCTCCTGCCCCTAGCCTTCCCTCCCCTTCCCATTCCCCATTCCCACCTCCTCCAAGGCAGGGTCTCCCATGAGGAGTCAGCAGAGCCTGGTACATTCAGTTGCACAGGTCCAAGGTTCACCATAGGAACTAGGCTCCAAAAAGCCCACTCATGCACCAGGGATGGATCCCAATCCCACTGCCCCAAACAGTTCGAGCTAAACAACTGTCTCACCTATCCAGAGGGCCTAGTCCAGTCCCATGGGGGCTCCACAGCTATTGGTCCACAATTCATGGGTTTCCACTAGTGTGGCTGGCCATCTCTGTACATTTTCCCATCATGATCTCAATGTCCCTTGCTCATAGAATCCCTCCTTTCTCTCTCATCGATTGGACTCCCTGGAGCTCAGCCTGTTGCCTGGCCATGGCTCTCTGCATCTGCTTCCATCAGTAACTGGATGAAGGCTCTATGATGACAGTTAGGATATTCACTAATCTGATTACTGGAGTAGGCCAGTTAAGGCACTCTCTTGACTGGCTAATAGTCTAAGGTGGGGTCATCCTTGTGGATTCCTGGGAACTTCCCTAGCACCCTGTTTCTCCCTATTCCTATGATGCCTTCATTTATCATGGTATCTCTTTCCTTGCTCTCCCTCTCTGTCTCTGTTCCAACTCGAACCTCCCATTCCCTTATGTTCTCATCCCCCATTTCTTGCTCTCTGTTACCCTCTCAACCACAGTTTGCTCATGTAGATCTCATCTATTTCTCCTTCACTGGGCTATCTATGTATCCCTCTTAGGGTCCCCCTTGTTAGCTAGCTTCTCTGGAGCTGTGGGTTGTAGTCTGGTTATCCTTTGCTTTACATCTAGTATCCACTTATGAGTGAGTACATACCATGTTTGTCCTTCTGAGTCTGGGTTACCTCACTCAGGATGATATTTTCTAGTTCCATCCATTTGCCTGCAAATTTCATGATATCATTGTTTTTTACTGCTGACTAATAAATACTCCATTGTGTATATGTACCACATTTTTTTTATTCTTCAGTTGAGGGCATCTAGGTTGTTTCCAGGTTCTGGCTATTACAAATAATGCTGATATGAACATAGTTCAGTGTCCTTGTGGTGTAATTGGGCATTCCTTGGATATATGCCCAAGAGTGGTATAGCTGAGTCTTGAGGTAGATTGATTCCCAATTTTCTGAGAAACAGCCATAGTGATTTCCAAAGTGGCTGTACAAGTTTGCATTCCCACCAACAGTGGAGGAGTGTTCCCCTTGCTCCACATCCTCTCCAACATAAGCTGTCTTCCGTGTTTTTGATTGTAGCCATTCTGACAGGTGTAAGATGGTATCTCAGAGTTGTTTTGATTTGCATTTCCCTGATAACTAAGGATGTTGAGAATTTCTTTAAATGTATCTCAGCCATTTGAGATTCTTCTGTTGAGAATTCTCTGTTAAGCTCTGTAGCCCATTTTTTAAATTGGATTGTTCAGTATTTTGATGTCTAGTTTCTTGAATTCCTTATATATTTTGGAGATCAGCCCTCTGTCTCATGTGGGGTTGGTGAAGATCTTTTCCCATTCTGTAGGCTATCATTTTGTCTTATTGACCGTGTCCTTTGCCCTACAAAAGTTTCTCAGGTTTAAGAGGTCCTATTTATTTATTTACTTTTGTTTTGGTTTTTTTTGGAGACAGGGTTTCTCTATGTAGCTTTGGAGCCTGTCCTGGAACTCACTCTGTACCCCAGGCTGGCCTCAAACTCACAGAGATCCACCTGGCTCTGCCTCCAAAGTGCTGGGATTAAAGGTGTGCACCACTACCGCCCGGTGAGGTCCCATTTATTAATTGTTGCTCTCAGTGTCTGTGCTACTGGTGTTATATTTAGGAAGTGATCTCCTGTGCCAATGCATTCAAGACTACTTCCTACTTTCTCTTATATCAGGTTGAGTATAACTGGATTTATGTTGAGGTCATTGATCCACTTGGACTTGAGTTTTGTTCATGGTGACAGATATGGATCTATTTGCAATTTTCTACATGTTGACATCCGTTATGTCAGCACCATTTGTTAAAGATGCTTTCTTTTTTCCACTGTACAGTTTTGGCTTCTTTGTCAAAAATCAGGTGTTCATAGGTGTACAGATTAATGTCAGAGTCTTCAGTTTGATTCCATTGGTCCACATGTTGGTTTTTATGTCAGTACCAAGCTGTTTTTATTACTATAGCTCTATAGTAGAGCTTGAGGTCAGGGATTATGATGCCTCCAGAAGTTGCTTTGTTTTACAGGATTGTTTTAGGTATCCTGGGTTTTTTGTTTTTCCATATGAAGTTGAGTATTGTTTTTTCCAAGTCTGTGAAGAATTGTGTTGGGATTTTGATAGGGATGCATTGAATCTGTAGATTGCTTTTGATAAGATTGCCATTCTTACTATATTAATCCTACCTATCCATGAACAAGGGGGATCTTTCCATTTTCTGATATCTTCTTCAATTTCTTCAGAGACTTAAAGTTCTTATCATACAGGTCTTTCAGTTGCTTAGTTAGAGTTACCCCAAAGCATTTTATATTATTTGTGGCTATTGTAAAGGATGATGTTTCTTTGATTTCCTTCTCAGTCCATTTATCATTTGTATATAGTAGGACTACTGATTTTTTTTAGTTAATCTTGTATCCTGCCACATTACTGAAGGAACTTATCAGCTGTAAGTGTTCCCTGGTAGAATTTTTGGGGTCACTTATGTATACTATCATATTGTTTGCAGGTAGGGAAAGTTTGACTTCTTCTTTTCCAATTTGTATCCCCTTGATCTCCTTTTGTTGTCTTATTGCTCTAGCTAGAACTTCAAGTACTATATTGAATAAATATGGGGAGAGTGGACAACTTCATCTTGTTCCTGATTTTAGTGGAATCACTTTGAGTTTCTTTCCATTTAATTTGATGTTGGCTGTCAGCTTGCTGTAAACTGCTTTTATTATGTTTAGGTATGTTTCTTGTATTAGTGATCTCTCTAAGACCTTTATCATGAAGACTTGTTGGATTTTGTCAAAGGCTTTTTCAGCATCTAATGAGATGATCATGTTTTTTTTTTCTTTCAGTCTGCTTATATGGTGTATTACATTGACAGATTTTCATATGTTGAACCATCCTTGCATCACTGGGATGAAGCCTACTTGGTCATGGTGGACAATTTTTTTGATGTATTCTTGGATTCAGTTTGCCAATATTTTATTGAGTATTTTTGCATCAGTGTTCATGAATGATCTTGGTCTGTAATTCTTTCTTTGTTGCATCTTTGTGTGCTTTGGGTATCAGGGTAACTGTAGCCTAATAAAAAGAGTTTGGTAATGTTCCTTCTGTTTCTATTGTGTGGAAGGATTTGAAGAGTATTGGTATTAGCTCTTCTTTGAAAATCTGGTAGAATCTGCACTGAAACCATGTGGTCCTGTGCTTTTTTTTTTTGGTTGGGAGACTTTTAATGACCATTTCTATTTCCTTAGGGGTTATTGGTCTATTTATATAGTTTTCTGGTCTTGATTTAGCTTTGGTACGTGGTATCTATCCAGAAAATTGTCCATTTCTTTTAGATTTTCCAATTTTGTGGAGTACAGGTGTTTAAAGTATGACCTGATGATTCTCTGGATTTCCTTGTTGTCTGTTGTTATGTCTCCCTTTTCATTTCTGATTTTGTTAATTTGGATGCGCTCTCTCTGCCTTTTGGTTAATTTGGATAAGGGCTTGTCTATCTTGTTGATTTTCACAAAGAACCAACTCTTTGTTTCATTGATTCTTTGTATTGTTCTCTTTGTTTCTATTTTATTGATTTCAGTCCTCAATTTGATTATTTTCTGCCATCTATTCCTCCTGGATGAGTTTGCTTCTTTTTGTTCTAGAGCTTTCAGGTGTGCTGTTAAGTTTCTAGTGTGAGATTCTTCCACCTTCTTTATGTGAGCATTTAGTGCTATGAATTTTCCTCTTAGCACTGCTTTCATAGTGTCCCATTAATTTGGGTATGTCATTTTCATTGAATTCTAGGCAATCTTTAATTTCTTTCCTTATTTCTTCCTTGACCCATTGGTGATTCAATTGGGCATTGTTCAATTTCCATGAGTTTGTAGGCTTTCTGTAATTTTTGTTGTTGTTGAAATCTAACTTTAAGTCACAGTGGTCTGATAAAATACAGGATGTTATCCCAATTTTTTTTTGTATCTGTTGAGATTTTCTTTGTGACCTAGCATGTGGTCAATTTTAGAGAAGCTTTCATGGGGTGCTGAGAAGGTATATTCTTTTATGTATGGTGGAATATGCTGTAGATATCTATTAAGTCCATTTGAGTCATATTGTCTGTTAGTTCCCTTATTTCTCTGTTAACTTTCTGTCTGGCAGACCTGTCCATTGTTGAGAGTAGGGTATTGAAGTCTCCCACAACTAGTGTATGGGGTTTGATGTGTGATTTAAGCTTTAGTCATGTTTCTTTTACAAATATGGGTGCCCTCGTATTTGGGGCATAAATGTTCAGAATTGAGACTTCATTTTGATGGATTTTTCCTGTGATGAATATGTAATGTCCTTCCTGATCCCTTTCAATTGATTTTAGTTTGAAGTCTGTTGTATTAGATATTGGGATAGCTACATCAGCTTGCTTCTTAAGTCCATTTGATTGGAAAGTCTTTTCCCAGTCTTTTATTCTGAGGCAGTGTCTGTTTTTGAAATTGAGTTGTGTTTCTTGTATGCAGCAGAAGGATGGATCCTGTTTTCATATCCATTCTGTTAGCCTGCATCTTTTTATAGGCAAATTGAGACTATTGATATTAAGGAATATTAATGATCAGTGACTGCTAATTCCTGGGCTTTTTTTTTTTTTTTTTTTTTTTTTTTGGTGGTAGTGTTGTATGTTTCCCTTCTTTGGTATTTGTTGATGTGGGATTATCTATTGCCTGTGTTTTCATGGGTGCATCTAACTTCCTTAGGTTGGAGTTTTCCTTCTAGTGCTTTCTGGATTTGTAGATAGGTATTTTTCTGGATTTGTAGATAGGTATTGTTTAAATCTGGTTTTATCTGGTTTTGTTTACTCTGTCTATGGCAATTGAGAGTTTTGCTGAGTATAATAGACTCTGGCTTTCAGAGAAGTCAGGTGTTATTCTTATGGATCTGCCTTTATATGTTACTTGGCCTTTTTCCTTTTCAGCTCTTAATATGTTTTTTATTCTCTATGTTTAGTGGTTTGATTATTATGTGGTGAGGGGACTTTTTTTTTGATCCAGTCTATTTGGTGTTCTGTAAGCTTCTTGTATCTTCATAGGCATTTCCTTCTTTAGGTTGGGAAGTTTTCTTCTGTGATTTTGTTGAATATATTTTTTCATGCCTTTGAGTTGGTATTCTTCTCCTTCTTCTTTCCCTATTATTCTTAGGTTTGGTGTTTTCATGGTGTCCCAATTTCCTGGACATTTTGTGTTATGATTTTTTTGGCTTTTGTGTTTTCTTTGACTGATGAATCTATTTCCTCTATTATGTAGTCAATGCCAGAGATTCTCTCTTCCATCTCTTGTATTCTGTTGGTTATGCTTGCATCTGTAGTTCCTGTTCGTTTACTTAGATTTCCCATTTCCAGCATTCCCTCAGTTTGTGTCTTCTTTATTGTTTCTATTTCAGTTTTCAAATCTTGAACTGTTTCCTTCTGTAGATGTATCCAACCTTCTTATTAAATAATAAACACAGAACCAATGCAAAGAAGAAAGCCAAGAGGTCAGAGCTAAGAGCTAAAACCTTACCCTTCCTCCTGCGGTGGTCCTACCTCTCCGAACCAGAGCTACCCCTGTGTTAAAGTCTTTTATATAGAGTTCCTGTCCTGCCTTCTCATTGGTTGTAAACCCAACCACATGACTGCCTCCTCACGGCCTGTCTGTATAGGCCTCCAGGTTTTCCATGATTGGTATTAAGATTAAAGGCATGTGTATCCAATAATGGCTGTATCCCTGAACACACAGAGACTTACCCAGCTCTGCCTACCAAGTGCTGGAATTACAAGCGTACGCTACCCACTGCCCTGCTTTCCTATGGCTTGCTAATAGCTCTGACCCCCGGGCAACTTTATTTATTAACATACAAATAACATTTTAATACAAATAAAATATCACCATGTTTAATTGCATTTTCTTGGCTTTCTTTAAGGGATTTATTGATTCTTCCAATTTTTTGTTTGTCTCTTCCTTGATTTCTTTAAGGGAATTTTTCATTTCCTCTTTAAAGGCCTCTATCATCTTCTTAAAGTTATTTTTAAGGTTGATTTCTTCTGCTTCTTCTGCATTGGGATGTTCAGGTCTTGCTGATATAGAACCACTAGGTTCTGATGGTGCCATATTGGTCTTTATGTTGTTGACTGTATTTTTGCATTGGGGTCTTCCCATCTCTTCCTCCACTTTGTGCAAGTTTTCATGAATCCTCAGACTGAAAGCTTCTGAGTCCTTACCCCTGAGGGTCTCAGTTGAACTGCTTAAAAGGCTAAAAGCTTAAAAGCTGGGGTTTTCTCTGTACAGATTCTATTACCTGCCAATAGGATAACTTAACTTCCCCTGTTCCTATTTTTAAATGTATTTTTATTAATCTTTGAAAATGTCTGCCTACTCCTCCCAGACCCATCTCCACCTCCCCACCCACTGCTAACTCTTTGCCCTGCTTTTTAATAACCTATCAAGTTCGAGTTATGCTGCTCCTGATAAGCCATCCACGGGAGTCCAATCAACCCACCACACTCCCAAAGAAAACTGACTCTGCATTTCCCAGAAGGCACCAACTGTCCAAAATTCCTTCCTCAGTTGGGGGTGGGGTGGCTCATAAACTCCTTTCCCATCCATGTTATTTTTTTAATTTTAAAAAGTCTTTAATATTTTTGTCTTTATAATTCTATGAAATATATCAATTTTTAAAAATTTTTTACAGCCTAACCACAGTTTCCCCTCCCTCATTTCCATTCCTCCCAGTCCCCTCCCCGCCACTTTACTCCCTTCCATACCTCCTCCATTTCTATTCAGAAAAGGGCAGGATTCCCATGGATATGAACCAGCTCTGGCATATCAAGTTGCAGAAAGACTAGGCACCTCCTCTCCTATTAAGGCTGGATGAGGCAGCCCAGTAGGAGGAAAGGGTCCCCAAAGCAGGCAACAGAGTCAGAGACAATTCTTGCTCCCACTGTTAGATTTCCCATAAGAAGACCGAGTTACACAACTGTAACATGTGTGCAGAGTGCCTAGGTCAGTCCCATACAGTCTCCCTGGTTGTAGGTTCAGTCTCTATGAGACCCTATAGGCCCAGATTAGTTGATTCTGTGGGTTTTCTTATGATGTCCTTAACCCCTCTGGCTCCTACAATCCTTCCTCCCTTGTAGTCAGACTTCTTTTCAGCTGCCAGACCCAAATAATGGCACAGAGACTTATTATTAATTATGAAAGCTTGGCCTTTAGCTTAGGCTTGTTACTGACTAGCTCTTATAACTCAAGTTAACCTGTTTCTATTAACCTATGTTTTGCCACGTGGCTCTTTATTTTTCCTCCATAATGTATGTCTGCCTTCCTCAGTGTCTTGCTGGCATCTCCTGTGCACCTAGATTCATCCTGAGTTCCTCTCTCTCCCTGGAAGTCCCACCTATTCTCTCCTTTCTACTATTGGCCATTCAGCTCCTTATTAAACCAATCATAATGACATAACTTCACACAGTGTAAACAAATATCCTGCAACACCCTGCCTCTTCTGCAGGATTCTCCAAGCTCCACCTAATGTTTTGCTGTGGGTCTCTACATCTGTTTTCATCAGCTGCTAGGGTAAGCCTCTCTGATGATGATTGGCCTATGAGTATAGCAGAGTATCATTAGGAATCATTTCATTGACTTTTTTTGTTATTCCTGTTTGGTTCTAACCTAGGTCTTTGGGGTGTCCAGCCTCTGGGTCCTGACCCTCCAGGCAGTGTCAGGGGAGGGATCCCTTTTGTGGTATGAATCTCAAGCTGGGCCAGTCACTGGTTGGCCACTCCTACAAATTCTGTGCCACCTTTACCCCAGCATATCTTGTAGGCAGAGCAGATTGTAGGTTACAGGTTATGTGGCTGGGTGGGTGTTCCAGTCCCTCCACTGAAGGTCTTGCCTGGTTATAGGAGATGGCTTGTTCAGGCTCCATATCCCCCACTGCTAGGAGTCTTAGGTAGGGTCAGCTTCATAGATTCCTGGGAGTTTCCATTGCACTAAGTTTCTAGCTCTTCCCAGAGATGCCCCCTGTGGCTTGATTCTAACGACTCCCTGGGGGGGGGGGTGAGAAGGTGCGGCAGCAATGGCATACACACTGGAGTCAATTGAGGGCAATGACAAACTCGTTTATTCAATAACAGGGAAGGCCTTATATATCCTCCTCCCAGCACCCAGTCTGTGTCACAATCTGGTGGCATTGTGTGGTCTTCCCTCATTAGCTGAGCATGATCAGGAACTCTGACAGTGATCAGGAACTCTGACAGAAACCAGGAACTCTTGACAGCACCTGTTACTAGGCCCTCAGGCAGACTTCAGGTTGGCTCATAAGGGAGTGTGTTATGTGCATGCCTTGGCAACTGGTTTGAGTCAATTTCCTTGATCCTATAGGCCTATCCTACTACAGCCCCCCAATTCCAACTGTCTTTCCCAGTACTCTCTCCTTTCCCCCTCCCCCATCTGATGCTTCCTGTTCCCATCCCCACCCACCCCCACCCCCATCCAGACCCCTCCCCCATCCACCAGCAATGTCTATTCTATTTTCCCTTCACAATGAGATTCACATACACCCCACCCCCATGCCCCACCCCCCACTTGAGCCCGCCTTGTTACTTAGCTTCTCTGGGTCTGTGGATTGTAGCATGATTCTCCTTTACTTCATGGCTAATATTCAATTACAAATGAGTACCTGCCATGTTGTCTTTCTGGGTCTGGTTTTCCTCACTCAAGGTGATCTTTTCTAGTTCCTTCTATTTGACAGCAAATTTCTTTATGTCATTGTTTTTAATAGCTGTGCAGTACTCCATTGTGTTAATTTTTCTTTATCCATTCTTCAGCTGATGGATGTCTAGGTTGTTTCCAGTTTGGGGCTATGATGAATAAAACTGCCATGAAAATAGTTGAGCAAGTGTCTTTAGGGTATGGTGGAGCATCCTTTGGGTGTACACCCAGGAGTGGTACAGCTAAGTCTTGAGGTAGATTGAGTCCCAATTTTCTGAGAAACCACCACATTGATTTCCAAAATGGCTGTACAAGTTTGGACTCTCACCAGCAATGGGAGTGTTTACTTTGCTCCGCATCCTCACCAACATGAGCTGTCACTTGTGTTTTTGATCTTAGCCATTCTGACAGGTGTAAGATGGAATCTCAAAGTCAGTCTGATTTGCATTTCCCTGGTGGCTAAGTGTTGGAGCCCATTTTTAGGTTTCCTAGTGGCTTTACCCAGCAAGTCTGCATAGAGAGGATGATTGGACCACCGGCCTGAGTGTAAGTGTCTGAGATGGTCTGCACTTGGCTGTGCTGGGGGGAGGTATTTTGCTCCATCCCTTGGCATTCCTTTAAATACCCTAGGGCAGAGACAGTCGAGGCCCGATGGATTAGGATCCAGGCCCTCTCGAGGCTATTCTGTATTTTCTATCTGTTTCTCTCCCCTCTGTCCTTCTAACTAATATTTCCTGCTGCTTCTACTCAAGAGTATTCTGGGGAAATGTTGGGGGTGAGGGATGGCCCCCCACAGATGGCGCTTGAACAGGGATTAAGAAAAAAGAAAACAATATACATATTTATCCAGACTGCTTGGTGAAAGTAGTAATGAGGCCCTGCCACTTAAAGAAGAGGGCTCGGTCCAGTTTTGTAGTGAAAAAAGTTAAATGGGGCAGGGGGTTTTATGAGAGAGAGAGAGAGAGAGAGAGAAAGAGAGAGAGAGAAACAAAAACAAAAAATAGACTGGAAGGATGTCCGAGTATAAGGTTGCAGTGTAGAATCTTCTCTATCAAGATTTCTCTCTTTCTGTCTCTCTCTTAATTTCTATCTATGAAAAATAAGGAAAGTAGTAAATAGATATATAGTGTAGGAAAAACTTAGAGTGAGGTAGTGTAGGAAAAAATTAGAAAAATAGCATAAAGAAAACTTAGGATAAGATAGGCAACTAGCCAGGGAAACTAAGGCTTTAATTTTCTAACTTTGGGGCTATGAACACAAACTGGGGAAAAAAATCTATCCTCTCTGAGTTTATCGGGCAGATAAAAGATTCCTAATAAAAGCTTTTGGCCTGGAGACAGCTGAAATGCTAAGTTCAAGCAGCAGAGGAAAGAGATTTCCCCTGTAGTAGATGTGGACAGATGAAACAAAAATCCTCTGCTCCATCAGCAGTGCCTGAGAAAACTTGTACAACACCTCACCAACAGAATTAGTTTCCTCCTGGCCATGAAGTCAAGAAGTTTAGAGAACAGAAGTTTTGGGTAAACTTGAGTTTCTCACTCAAACTAAAAGCTTTCTTAGAAAAAACTTTATCTCTCTCTAAAAATCTAAAAAGTCTTTCAGAACTTTCTCTCTCAGATTTTCTTTCTGTAAGGACAAAAATAAGAATCACCTGGAGATATTATGGGAAATCGCCTGTGATTCACTCTAAGAAAAAAAAAAAACAACTTAGAACAACAAACAACAAACCTCTTAGAACAGGGCATACCCTCTCTAAGTTCTGTCTTTCTTTCAAGCCAGAAAAAACAGCAGCCAGCTCATATGAACCCTCCTCATTCTCGCTAATTGGACTCCCAGAGATCCACCCGGGGCCTAGTCTTGGATCTCTGCATCCAGATCCCTCAGTAGTTGGATGAGGTTTCTAGCACAACAATTAGGGTGTTTGGCAAAGCACAGGGACAAATAGCCAAATGAATGGAAACACATGAACTATGAACCAATGGCTGAGGGGTCCCCACTGGATCAGGCCCTCTGAATGGATGAGACAGTTGATTGGCTTGATCTGTTTGGGAGGCATCCAGGCAGTGGGACCAGATCTTGTGCTCATTGCATGAGTTGGCTGTTTGAAACCTGGGGCCTATGCAGGATTGTTTGGCTCGGCCTGGGAGGAGGGGACTAGACCTACCTGGACTGAGTCTACCAGGTTGACCTCAGTCTGTGGGGAAGGCTTTGCCCTGGAGGAGATGGGAATGGGGGGGGGGTTGGGGGGAAGGTGAGGGGGACGGGAGGGGGGAGAACAAGGGAATCCGTGGCTGATATGTAGAACTGAATTGTATTGCAAAATAAATTAATAAAAAAAAAAAAAAAAAAAAAAAAAAACAGCAGCCAGAAGTTCCCTACGGTTATAGCCTAGAGAAAAAAGTGCAGGTAGAAAGCCAAAGCAGGGACAGCTTCCCGAGAGGTGAAGAGCTGGGGGAAGGGCTGTTGGTGAGAAGGAAGCAACGGAAGATTTAAAAATCCTCCCTGCAACGAGGGAGGCATGGAGTGAGTTCCCAAAAATCTCTCCTCTAAGCTCTGTCTCTTCAGGCCAATAGAAAATCCCCCTGCAGCTAGAACCTATTCATAGATGTGGGAAAGTGCTGGTGGGGAGCCACACTGAGCCAAATGGGGTAGGAAACTGCTGGCATGGTAGAAGCAGTAAAAGTCAAGACTTTCAACTATGGCTTCAGCTGAGACATCAGGGCCTTTGTTTCTAGGTGAGCGTCTATCAGAATGAAAAGGTCTCTCATAATCACCCTAGCACAAAGATCCCCTGAAGCAATGCAAAACCTCTCTGGTAGCATTGTTATCTTCACTTCTAACCAAACAACTGAGAAGCGATTAGCCAGCACCTTTGAGTGTGAGTGCATTCCAGGGATACTAGGGTTCCTGCAGTTGTCAGCTTTCTTGAGCGTGGAGCCGAGGCAGAAAGGTGCAGGACCCAGGGGAAAACTGCTATAGTATAAGCAAAGTCAAAGCATGTGGGAATGGCACAGTTGCCAGCCTTCCTGCAAGCCCTGAGTTGGTAGGTGGGGTTACACAGCATCCATGGCTACAAAAAGAAATCTCTCTGAGAAAAGCTCTTTTCTATCAGGGAAAAGACCTTTCTGAGAAAAGCTTTGTATCAAACACTTTTGGTTTCCCCCACTGATAAGCTCTGTCTGAACATGTGCGGACAAACCAGCTTGGGAACTGGGTCAGGTGAAATACACCTGTCCTAATGAGAGCTTAGGGATAACAAAAAAAAAACCTCCCTAGATAAAAAAGCAAAAGCTTGATTACAGTCTGAACACAAACCATACAGACCCTAAAACAGAAACAGAGAAGGGACAGATTCCTCTCCTAAAGGTGCAGGACCTAGGGAAAGCTGCTAGAGTTTGAGGCAGATTCAGGAAGAAAAGCTCCTATCTCCAAAAGCAGCTAGCTGAGGAACAGAGCCACAGCCTGAGGCATCTGAAGCTCTGTGTCTGGGAGGAAGAAACAAGCAGGACTAGATAAAGATCTATCAGGGAAAGTCTCTCTGAAGGAGCTGCAGGGAAGCTTTGCTTTTAGTGCTTTTGTTCCTTTTCACTGACTGGCTGGGCAAATGAACAAGACCTGAGGGAGTTTTAGTATCAGGGATTCCTGCCTCTATGCACGTTAAATGGGCAGGTTCCATTCTGATCTGGGGCCAGTGTCAGATGAAAGAAAAATACCTATTAAGGCCAGCTTGGGGAGAGCAGAAACCTTTTGACTCAAGAAACCTCCCATAGTAAAGAAAAAAGCTTGTTTACTCTTGGTTTTTCAATATGAAAGCAAGCCTGGTAAAAAGAAACCAGAAGTTGACTCCCGGACTTGAAAAGAACTATGGGAAATGGAGTTTGAAAGGTAGCTCATAACAGTGGGCTGATAAGAGAAATGCATTCTGGGAAAGGTAGTTTTTCTGCTAAAGATGGGGATAGTGCCTGGAAAAACTGCTTTTTTTCTAATTGAAATGACGCTCATAGTAAACTTAAAATACAGCTTTTAAACAATTAAGAAGGTGGAAAATTGTCTGAGAGTTTGTTGAATGTCAGCTCCTATGAAAAACTGTAAGGAAATGGAGCTCAGATCTGTGCAGCTTTTGGCTTTTGGCTCCTTTGAGAAAATGCCTTATATTGCCTAATAGCTGCGCAAAACTTTTGCTAAGAGCTTTGTGGCAGTTCATTATGGTAATTTTGCCCTCATTCTGAAGCGAAGCTTTTTTGTAGAGCAAACTGAAAGTTCTGCCATAACAGAAACGTTTGTCTGAATTATGGCACAGGGAAGCTGTTATGAATTTGGGTAAAGGGACAGTCCCTAGCTAAGAAGCCATCTACCATAGGATAATTCTCTGCTGGTTCTGGAATGGCTGAGATAGCCTGTTGAGAAAGATGACTGGGAAAAAATAACTTCACCCCAAGGATTATAGCCTTAACAACAACACTACATTGTACAAAGAGCTAAGTCACTTAGAAATACATTATGCCCCTTAGAAGGTTTTTCTTCTCATTATCTTTTCTTCTAATTATCTTTTTTGGGTTTGAAATGAAGTCCAAAGAAAATTACTCTCTGTCTTGTTGGAAGATAATGTAAATGCTAAGAAATCTTTAGGTGTTTGCTAAGTTAGATATGTGCTAAGGTAGTCCTATAGAATTTCTTTAAGAATATAAGCTTGTAAGAAGTATAAATAATTATATGTTAAATGTGAGTTTGTGAAAAAGTGTAAATGTTGAATGTGAGTCTATGCTTAGTGTATATGGTGAAGGAATCTGGGACACAGAAAACAGCATCCCTAGCAGACTGCAAGCTGGCAGTCTGAGCAGTTTCAGAAGGTCCAGAAGCTCCAGAAGCTGCTAAGAATGGTGGACGCCAGAGCCAGCACAACAGCCACAGCCAGGCATCTGCAGCTGAGATCCATGGAACATCAATACAGCAAAGAAAAACCTGAGCTAGCAGCAAAAACGTTACAGTTTTTATTTGATGGCTTAAAGAAAGTCTCTTTTGAGAGGACTTTGCACCAACCAGCTCTTATGGAACTAATAGCTCTTACCCTGAAGGAAAAACTGCCATAAAATGCTACTGTAACTAAAAATGTCTCTGGCCTGAGAACAAAAGTTGCAGACACTTGTTTGAACTAAAATTATTAACTGCAAAAAGTTTTGGTTGTCATGGGAATAGGGAGAAGCAGAGTACTAGGGAGGTCCCCAGGAATCCACAGGATGACTCCACCATAGACTACTGGCAATGGTCGAGAGGGTGCTTGAGCTGACCTACTCTGGTGATCGGATAGCTGAATACCCTAACTGTCATCATAGAACCATCATTCAGTGACTGATGGAAGTAGATGCAGAGATCCACGGCCGGGTCCCAGGTGGAGCTCCAGGAGTCCAATCCACGAGAGAGAGGAGGGATTATATGAGCAAGAGCTATCGAGACCATGATTGGAAAAAGTACAGAGACAACTAGCCAAACTAGTGGAAACACATGAACTATGGGCCAATAGCTGAGGAGCCCCCATGGTACTGGACTAGGCCCTCTGGATAAGCAAGACAGTTGTTTAGTGTGAACTGTTTAGGGGACCCCCAGTAGTGGGACTGAGACCTGTCCCTAGTGCATGAGCTGGCTTTTTGGAACCTGGGCCTATGGTGAGTCACTTTGTGCAGCCTTGGTGCAGGCAGGAGGAGATTGGACTGCCTCAATGGAATGTACCAGGCTCTGCTGACTCCCCATGGGAGACCTTGCCTTGGAGGAGGTGGGAATGGGGGGTGGGTTGTGTGGGAAGGCTGGTGGTGGAAGGAGGGAGGATGGGGGAATCTGTGGTTGATATGTAAAATGAATAGAAAATCTCTTAATAAAAAAAAGAAAAAACATGTTTTGGTTGTAAAAGGTTTCTTCATATTTGGAAGTGGAAGTCTAGTACTAGAATTTATTTGAACTTTTGAACTTAAAAAAATGAGATTAAAAACTACAAAAAGGTTTTGGTTATAGGTTTCTTTATGTTTGGAAGCTGGTACCAGAATTTATTATTTGAATTTTGGGACTTAAGAAATGAGTTGGACAGTAATGATTTCATTGCAATGGGACAGTTTGAATTTACTTATGCATATAGACTCTATCCACGGTGATGATTTAGGAACTGTTTTATAGAATTATTTGTGTTAAAATGGAATTGTTTAAATGGAGAAATTTATTTTTTCTACCTAGGTTCAAGATGCAGTTTTATGTATGCACATATGCTTTACTAACTGTGGTGATTCATGAATTGTTTTGCGTTAAAAATGGAACTGTTTTACAGAATTGTTTATGTAAAAATGGAACTTCTTAAAAATGGAACTGTTTAAATAGAGAAGTTTGTTTTTTTTCTAAAAAATTATAAAGAAAAGGGGGAGTGTTAATATTCATCAGTCTAATTTAAAAAGTATTTTAGTGTTACTTGAGAGAATTAATGTTATGTTTTGTATAGTTCTATTAAGAAATTGTTTTTGAATGTAGGTTTGTAAGAAAGTGTTAATGGTTATGTAGCATGAATCTTAGAGAGTCTTATTAATTAAAACAAACCTGAGGCCAGTTTTTGGGGTGAATGCTGGAAGGTCAGAGAAGCAGAACAAGCCACAGCTAACCTCACCTGGCCAACTTCTCAGCTGGTCTTGTTTCCTCAGACTGGAAGCTTCTGTGTCCTCATGCCAATGGTTCTCAGTTGAACTGTGCTGCTCAAAACCTAAAAGCTTAACCAGCCAAATGCTTACCCAGGCCAAATGCCTCTAGTTCCTGGTCCTCACACCTTATATATCTTTCTGCCTTCAACCATCACTCCCTGGGGTTAAAGGCGTGTGTCACCATGCTTGGGTATATCCTTGAACAGATGGATTTCTGCCTCTGGAATGCTAGGATTAAAGGCATGTGCTAGCTACTGCCTATCTAGTGGCTTTTCTGTTCTCTGACCTCAGATAAGTTTATTAGGGTACACAATATTTTGGGGAACACAATACCACCACATGGTTATATTGAGAGTAGGTATGTAGGAATTATAATTGTGTATAGTAACATTTATGTTAGAGTTACTATGTTAACCTATTGATATTGTTGCACCATGGTTTGGTGAAGTTAAGGAAGTGTTTAAGTTTGATGTGAATACATCAGAAGTTTATCCTGTTTTGTTGGCAAGAGATTCAAATGGTTCTATTAAGAGTTTGCTTTAAGTTGTAAGATTGAGAGAATTGTAACTATGTATAGCAATATTTATGTTAGAATTATGTTAACCTGTTCATGTTAATAATGAAACTAAGGGAGTTTTTATGTGTGATGCAGTTGCATCAAGAGTTTTTTCATTTAAAGGGCTTGATGCAGCTAAGACTGTTGTAGCCACCTTAGACCCATTCCAAAAAAGAAATGCTATCTTTATCATCCTCTACTCCCATACTGGGAGGTGTGACAGCTAAGGATATTGCTGTGAGCTCTTAATGGGGAGTTGTTTTTATATATTAAGAAGGGGGGAACTGTTAGAGCCCATTTTTAGGTTTCCTAGTGGCTCTACCCAGCAGGTCTGCATAGAGAGGATGATTGGACCACCAGCCTAAGTGTAAGTGTCTGAGATGGTCTGCACTTGGCTGTGCTGGGGGGGGGGTCTTTTGCTCCATCCCTTGGCATTCCTTTAAATACCCTAGGGCAGAGACAGTCGAGGCCCGATGGATTAGGATCTAAGCCCTCTCGAGGCTATCCTGTACTTTCTGTTTTTCTCCACTCTATCCTTCTAACTAATATTTCTGTTGCTTCTACTCAAAAGTACTCTGGGGGAAATGTGGGAGTGAGAGATGGCCCCCACAGCTAAGGTCATTGAGCATTTCTTTCAGTACTTCTTGGCCATTTGAGATTCCTTGTTGTAGACTAAGGTGTGTTACTTTTGTTTATGTGCATGTGTTTAACTCTGTGAAGCTGTGTTACTATGCCCGTCTAAAACTCTTGATGGTTTAAGAAAGATCTGAGTGGCTAATAGTGAGGCAGGAGAAAGAAATAGGTGGGGCTGGCAGGCAAAGAGGATAAATAAAAGGAGAAATCTTGGAAGGGAGGAAGAAGAGATTGAGTAGCCAGAGAAGGAAGAGGACACTCCAGGGGCCAGCCACCCAGCTACACAACCAGCCATGGAGTAAGAGTAATATTTACGGAAGTAAGAAAATGGGAAAAGCCCAGAGGCAAAAAGTAGATTGGGATAATTTAAAGTTAAGGAAAGCTGGCATGAAACAAAACAAGCTAAGGCCAGGCATTTATAATTAAGTATAAGCCTCCATGTGCAATTTATTTGGGAGCTGGGTGTCGGGTCCCCAAAAGATCAAAAAGAAACAACAATTCCTCTGTTGGGAATTCTCTGTTTATATATGTACCCCATTATTAAAATTGGATTGTTTTGTTTTTTAATATATAGTTTCTTGAATTCTTCATGTATTTTTGGATATCAGCCCTCTGTCAGATATGGGGTTGATGAAGATCTTTTCCTGTTTTGTAGGCTGCCATTTTGTCCTCTTGATGGTGTTCTTTGCCTTACAGAAGCTTTTCAGTTTCACGAGGTCCCATTTATTAATTGTTGATCTCAATGCCTGTGCTAATAGTGTTCTATTCAGGAAGTATTGTTCTGTACAATTATGTTCAAGGCTATTCCCCACTTTATTTTCTATCAGGTTCAGTGTATCTGGTTTTGTGCAGGTGATAAGTATGGATCTATTTGCATCCAGTTTGACCAGCACCACTTGTTGAAGATGCTCCCTCCACCCCCAGCTTGTGCATTTCTGGCTTCTTTATCAAAAAACCAGGTGCCCATAGATGTGTGAATTTAGGTCTGGGTCTTCAGTTTGATTTCAATATTCAGGGTGCCTGTTTTTGGGCCAATACCATGCTGTTTTTATATTACTATAACTCTGCAGCACAACTTCAGTCGGGGTGGTGATCCTACAGCTGTTGTTTTATTATTCAGGATTATTTTAACTATTTGTTTGTCTATTCATATTGTGTGTGTGTGTGTGTCCATATGAAGCTGACATTTGTCTTTTCAAAGTCTGTAAAAAATTGTGTTGGTATTTTAATGGGGATTGTAGTTAATCTGTGTATTTCTTTTGGTAGGACGGCCATTTTTACTATACTCATCATACTGATCCATGAGCATTCCATTTTCTAACAGCTTCTTCAATGTCTTGAAATTTTTGTCATAAATATCTTTCACTTGCTTGGTTAGAGTTACTCCAAGATATTTTATATTATGTGAGGCTATTGTGAAAGGTTTTGTCTTCCTAATTTCTTTCTCACTCCATTTGTCATTTGTATATAAGAGGACTATTGATTTTTGTGAGTTAATATTGTATCCAGACATTTTACTGAAAGGGTTTATCAATTGTAGTAGTTCCCTGGTGGAACTTTTAGGGTCACATATATAATATCATATCATCTGCAAATAGCAATACTTTGACTTTTTCCATTTCCAGCTTGTATTTCTTTGATATCCTTCAGTTGTCTTATTACTCTAGCTAAGATTTCAAGTACTGTATGGAATAGGTATGGAGAGAGTGGAAAGCCTGTCTTGTTTCTGACTTTAGTGGAATTGCTTTAAGTTTCTCTCCATTGAAGTTGATGTTGGCTATGAGATTGCTGTAAATTGCCTTTATTGTGCTAAGGTATGACCCTTGTATCCCCAATCTCTCCAGGACTTTTATCATGAATGGGTGTTGAGTTTTTTCAAAAGCCTTTCTGCAACTATTAAGATGATAATTTGTCTTGTCTTTCAGTTTCTTTTTATAGTGGATTACATTTGTCAATTCAATTTATGAATGTTGAACCATCCCTGCATCTCTGGGATAAAGCCTACTTGATTATGATGTATGATATTTTGAAATGTTCTTGATTTGGTTTGCAAGAATTTTGGAATCTATGTTCATAAGAGAAATTGGTCTGTAATTCACTTTCTTTGTTAGGTCTTTATGTGGTTTGATTATCAGGATAACTATTGCCTAATAAAATGAATTGGTCAGTGCTCCTGTGTCTGTTTTGTAGAATAATTTGAGGAGTATTGGCATTAACTCTTCTTTCAAAGTCTAGTAGAATTCTTCACTAAAAACCACCTGCCCTTGGCTTTTTTGGGTTGTGAGAATTTTAATTACTGCTTCTATTTCCTTAGAGGATACAGGTCTGTTTAAATTGCTTATCTGATCTTGATTTAACTTTGATAATTGTTATGTATCAAGAAAATTATCCATTTCTTTTAGATCTTTCCAATTTGGTGGAATACATGTTTTTAAATTATGTCCTTATGGTTCTCTGGTTTTCTTTGGTGTCTGTTGTTTTACTCTCCTTTTCATTTCTAATTTTACTCTCTCCACCTTTCAGTTAATTTGGATAAAGGTTTGTCAATCTTCTTGATTTTTCTCAAAGAATCAACTCTTTTGTTTCATTGATTCTTTGCATCTTTTATTATTTGCTCCTATTTTATTGATTTCAGCCTTGAGTTTGATAATGACTTGCCCTCTACTCCTCTTGGGTGTGATTTCTTCTTTTTGTTCTAGAGGTTTTGTGTGTGCTGTTAAGTTGCTAATATGGAATCTCTCCAGTTTTTTTTTTTTTTAATGTAGGCACTTAGTGCTATGAACTTGCCTCTTAGCACCATTTCATTGTGTCCTACTAAGTTTGGGTATGCTGTGTATTCATTTTCATTGAATTCTAGAAAGTCTTTCATTTCTTTGTATTTGTTTTGATTTATTTTTCATTCAGTAGAGAGTTGTTCAGCTTCCACAAGTTTGTAAGCTTCCTGTTGTTGATATCTATCTTTAATCCATGGTGGTCTGATAAGATGTGGAGGGTTATTTCAATTTTCTTGTAGCTGTTCAGACTTACTTTGTGTCTGAATATGTGATCAATTTTGAAGTTCCACAAAGTGCACAGTAGACAGTATAATATTTTGTGTTTGGGTGTAAATATGTTAGGCCCAATTAGTTTATAATGTCTGTTAGCTCCAGTATTTCTCTAGTTTTTGTCTGGATAACCTGTCCATTGGTGAGAGTGGATACTGGAGACTCCCACTGTCACTGTACTATAATCAATATGGTGTTTAAACTGTAGTGTGCTTCTTTTACAAATTTGGGTGCCCCTGTGTTTGGGGCAATGATAAGAATCAAAATCTCATCTTTGTGGATTTTTCCTTTTAGTATGTAGTATTCTTCCGTTTCTTCTGATCAGTTTTGGTTTGAAGTCCATTTTGTTAGACATTAAAATGACTACACCAGCTTGTTTCTTCGGAGTTGGGGGCTGGGATAAAGCAGAGTGTTGGGAGAGAAGTTAGGAGGGGAAGACCTGTAGGATCCACAGGAGACATGGAAAGGGAGAAGGGAGGTCACAGCAGGTGGTCTCCTGCAGAGCTGGGAATGAGACTGAGGGGCTGGATTTGGAGGTGCAGAGGGAGAAGGTAAGAGCTGCAGGTTGCTTCCCTGCCTGTGATTTCTTTTTTTTCTTTTTCTTTTTCTTTTTTTTTATTCGAATGTGTATCTCTGAATCAGAAACTTTCCTTCCTTTGCATTCAGGGTTTTTGTTACTGATGGGCCTTGGGGATTGAGCTCAGGTTCTGCTGCTGCACAAGTACTTCACTGTCTCCCCAGTCTCCATTCCTTACCGTGTGTTTTGTACCTGTAAGTCCCTCTAAGTCCTTTTCTAGAGTTGTTTTCCTTTGGAGGCATACTGCCTTGTTTTCTACAGTCCTTTCACAGCTGCTCTGAGATTAGTGTATCTGGTAGATGAAGTATCTCCTTTGTGGGCTGCCCTTAGCAGCTTACTCCTGAAAATGTACATTGGGGTACTGATTTCCTGTAGGTGCTGGCTTTAATTCCAGGTGGGCACCATAGTGTTGTCTCATACGTTTTCTTTAGCTGTGTTTCTTTTGAAGACAAAGTGCTTACCTTGGTGGGATTGTCTCTGTAGAGCATTGAAAGTGGGGACACTTGACAGAGCAGGGAAGTGTGGTCCAGGTTCTGGCTGTGAGGTGTTCAGGTGTAGCTTGCCTTACAGTGGAGGTGGCGGATTTCCTCCAGCACAGCTGATGCCACCTCTGCTGTGAGCACGTCTCCGTCTGGTGTTGGCCACCTCAGGGTGGTGAAGGGACTCAAGCACTTCTCCTCTGACTAGCTGGCCCGTCGACAGATGTGGACAGAAGTTGATGGTGGTGACAAGGCACACAGTCCTCTCTCTGCAATGCTTGCCCATGCTGACACATGGTGGAGAGGCAGCAGGAACTGTGGACACTGCAGGGTGCCATGGTGTTCTTCTCGGAAGTGGCAGTGCACGTCCAGGAGCAGGACTATGGCTGGTGCTGGGCACTGGTCCACTCAGCTCTGCTTGGGTTGGCAGAGTGATGGTTGGAGCTGGCGCTTTCCTCCGCCTTTGAATCCCTCAGTTGTAGTGTGTGCCAAGAAACAGGAGGCAGCTGGAGCTACAAAACTGGTCAAGGCTCCTCAGACACCCTGAGGGCAGAGAAGCAGTGGAAGCCACGTTCCTCTTACCCTGTCAGTTAGAAACCTGAGTAAGGTACAGGGGGAAGTTGACAGCCGCAGGAAGAATTGTGGTGATCTCTGCTCCTTTTGTGGTAGCGCCTGCCCTTCCAGGAGATGGTTCTGGCTAAAGCCCAGGAAAACTGCATTAGAGTAAGCTGTGGTGGCGCATGCCTTTAATCCCAGTGCTCAGGCGTTAGGGGTAAGCAGATCTCCATGAGTTCAAAGTCAGCCTAATCTACATAAGTGAGTTCCTGGACAGCCAGGGCTAAAGAGAGAAACTTTGTCTCAAAAACAAAACAAAACGCAAATCGAAAACCAAAATAAACATTGAAAAACAAACAAAACAACAAAACCCCAAACAATGGCTTGGGA
Organism: Peromyscus californicus insignis; assembly: GCF_007827085.1. NCBI lineage: Eukaryota > Metazoa > Chordata > Mammalia > Rodentia > Cricetidae > Peromyscus > Peromyscus californicus. Next base: position 12,829,146 of record NW_026294584.1, on the reverse strand, counting down.
GCACCCTTTCTATAGCTATGCACATCTGTCAGGGCAACAGCTGGAGCTACTGAGTTGTTCAATCCTCTCTCAGTGGGTAGCTGTGGGAAGGGCAGGCACTGGGAGCACAGGGAACATCTACGTCCTGGAACAGGCAGGCACAGAGAGGGGACACCTGTCTTCAGGTCTACACACTGCCAACCATGTCCTTGGTCTCAGATGGCAAATGCTATATTCTCCCAATTTGAACATTCTGCTGGACCAAGCTGGAGTCACAAGTAGCTAATCCAAGCCAGTAATATCTGTAGCTTCAGAGAGGTTCTGATCTCTAGACCAGTCTAAAATAGTTCATTTCCAAAGATGACTTCTGTCTGCCGGGTACACACTACAAGACGTGAGGTCCCTTTTCAAAGGCAGACTTCCCCAATTTCTTTCTTACTGATCGCAAAGTTCTCACATCAAGTTCAAAAATGAATTGCACACACTTGTCATTTACAGGTGTTCCCAGATTTACCATCCACACAGAACTGAACCTGGGTCTTCTGCAAGAACAGCCAGTGCTCTTAGTCTCTGAGCCATCTCTCCAGCCCAGACACTACGCTTTTAAGTGGTTTATTATATAATATTTAACTGATACCAGAAAATGCAAAAAAAAAAAAAAAAAAAAAAAAACCAACAAAACCCAAAACCAGGAATCATTCTTTTCAAATAGAAGATGAGAAGCTATATGATTCTGGATGCTTTATTCTTTGAAAATATAAACCACACAAGTGAATATCAATGGGAAACAACTGTAAAGTCCTGAGAATAATATTCAACATTTAACCCTTTCAAAGTCACTACCTCTAACAATTAAGTTTAAATGGAAGTGCCTTAATTTTGTATTCACAGAATGAATTACAATGTATCATATGAGTTTTGCTGGGATTTTTTTTCTGTATTAATGTAAATACTTCTAATACAACTTGATTCTTTTGTCTGTTCAAAGGAGCTTTTTGAGATCACTATTGAACTGTAGTGGTTTTCCCATGAAACCTAATAGGCTTGTATCCCTGTACTGGGTGTGGAAGGCACTGACTTCAGGGAAGTTAGCATCTAACCATGTGCTTTATATAACCTCTGGCAATTAGAAAATATTAAAAGTGCTTGAAAAATAGTCTACAATTATGTTCACAGAGGACTTGCAGTCTATACATGTGCCAAGAAAGGTATTTTAACGTTAGAGTAGGATTTGCATTGTCACAACCGTGAGAGTGCATTGTTGAGGCTTCCATTAGACATTGCACAGACGTTCTGTGTCACTATGTCTGACTTCACATTGCTGCTGCAACACCGGAAGTTTTAAGATGCTTCCACCTTCTAAGGTAGAATAAATCTAGAGAGCAAGACTACTAATCACCACACTTAACAAGTCTCCTCCTTTAAGTCAACATTCCTTCCAGGTCATTTCTCCATCTACTCTCTGTACCGAGTTGATCTGTGTCTGTCTCTGAATCTCTAAAGATGAGCGGTGTTCATCAACTGTATCATATCGTGGAAAGCATGAAAAATCATCTGAACTAGCTTTTCTGAATCAGTCTCCGGACATGACCTCCAGGCTGAACATGCCACCACAAACCTGTGAAATACAACACAAGAATGGTTATGCCATAGTTCCAAGTTGTGATGGTGGAAGTTCCACTTGGCTGCTCACACATAAAATATGAATTCTTATGCCGGGCGGTGGTGGCGCACGCCTTTAATCCCAGCACTCGGGAGGCAGAGCCAGGCGGATCTCTGTGAGTTCGAGGCCAGCCTGGGCTACCAAGTGAGTCCAGGAAAGGCGCAAAGCTACACAGAGAAACCCTGTCTCCAAAAACCAAAAAAAAAAAAAAAAAAAAAAAAAAAATGAATTCTTGATGATGTTAGGTATATGTAACCTGACACAACTGAAGACAGAGCCCGAGTTGACATACTTACACAATGCTATGGACCACAAGCAACCTCTGGAGCAGGAGATTATGTTTAAACACAACCAACCAACCAACTAAACAACAACCAACCGACCACCACCAACCACCCAACCATAAACCAACTACCCACTCACCACCCAACCACCCACCAAACCACCAACCAATCACCCACTCACCACCCACCCACCCAACCCACCAAACAACCTAACAACCACTAACCAACCACCCACCCACCTACCCACCAACCAACCACGAAACAACGAATTACCCACCCACCAACCAACCACTAACCAGCCACCAATCACCAACCAACCAACTAACCAACACTCACCCATCCACCACTAACCAACTACCCACCAACCAACCAAAAAACAACCACTAACTAGCCACCACCCATCAACTAACCAATCACCAACCAACCAACACAACCAACACTAACCAACTAACAAACCAACCGAAAACCATCTACCGACTGACCACCAATTTACCCACCATCCACCAACCAACCACCCACCCACCAACCACTAACCACCATCCACCCACCAACCACCAACCAACCAACCAACCAACCAACTAACCAACCAAAGAAACAAACAAAATCCCACAAGAACCTTCTTCCTAAAAGTTACAACTAGAGTGGGCTACAGGATGAGCTTACGTCATTCTTTGTAATAAAATCAGACCTGTATAGCACTTAACAAACATTTTAAGGAGGTGATGAAAAAATAGGGACAGATGAGAAATGGAGAAAAGATATTTCTACAAGAGCAAGAGAGGTGTCTGAAGGCAAGTCTGGCCTTCCACCATCTCCTACTAGATCCCCTAATTGTACAATTCTAGATCTGGAAAGTGAGAAAAAGGGGCCCCCGGGAGCTCGAGTAAATAGGAGAGAAGCCTGGCTTCTGCAAGACTTCCAGCAGAACACGTGGTGCCTACCTTCTGTGGACTAGCCTTGCAAAGTCTTTAGGAAGTTTATGGGTAAAGCCCAAAGCCAAACAAGCACGGGAAAGATGATGGCAAAGCACATCTTCAATGTGGGCTTTAACTCCAGCAAAATGAAGTGAAAGCATGTTCTGTCCTTCTGTTCCAGTATCTAATGATGAAGCTTTGGGGCAATGTTAGAGAACCTGGGGCCTCTTGTGTGCTAGGACGTTACGCTACTGCTCAGTTACACTCTTTAGACAGAAACTGGCTTTGCATGCTTTTAGTAAATACTGTAACACATACAGAAATCCTCAAGTTGTGCCTTATTTTAATCTAATAATTCAAGAGTCATTTTCCAGTTATATTGTGAACAAAATTCTCAATTATTTAGAAATATCAAAATGTTTTCTAAGATCCACGGCCTGCCTGATACCATTCGGCTCAGGCTGGTGCTAACTACACACAGGCCAGCCTGGGTCCTCAAGGCCTGGCTGATGGGAAGGATCCATGGGTCTGCCTGGTGCCACCAGGTGGAATCCATTATGATGAGCAAATATGGGGTGGAGAAATGGGAGAGAAAGAGAAGCAGATGGTTCATGTGCTGTGGAAAGAGGCCGAATGGAAGAGGTGAAGTTGGTGATAGAGTAGGCTGATATGGGTGGTCTGGTTGCCACCCACGGCCATGGTGACATCTGGGCCCAGGGCTGCTGCCAAGGGCCATGAATGGGTCCCTGGTCCTACTGCAGCTGGGGTCTGTGGCCCATGCTGCCACTAAAGACCACACAGAAGCCCAGGGTCTGGGCCCTAGCCTGTGGCCTTGTTGGTGTCTGAGAGGCATGCTGTAGCTGGGACCATGCAAATCTGGGTGGCCTGCTGTCACCTGGGGCCACAATGTTGTCTGGGCCCAAGCTGCTGCCAAGGACCATGTCTGGGTCCATGGTCCTACAGTAGCCAGGGTCTGAGTTGACTCCGAGGTTCCTGTTGCTACCGAGGGCCCTGTAGTTGCTCGGGGTCTGGTTAGCCATCTGAGACCGCAATGGCATCTGAGGGCCAAACTACAGCTTTGACCATACAGGTCTGAGTGGTCTGTGCAGCTACCCACTGCCATGGTGACGTCTGGGCCAGAGCTGCAGATGAGGGCCATGTCTGGATCCGTGGCCGTCCTGCATCCAGGGTCTGGGATGATGTCCGTGGCTCCTACTACCATCGAAGGCTTTGCAAATGCCTGAGATATGGGCTGCCACCTGCAGCCATGCTGGTGTCTGAGAGTCACACTGCCACTGGGGACACACTGATCTGAGTGGCCTGTGCTGCCACTGGGGCAATGGTGACATCCAGGCCCAGCTGCTGCTGAGGACTAGCTGGAGTCTGTGTTGAAGTCCAATGCTCGTGCGTGGAACTATGCATGATGAAATATGAGTGCCATGCTGAGCTAACCCTGCCCTTCACTAGTCCTGAGAGAGCTGGCCCTGCCCCTCACTGGACACTGCAGCAAGATAGCTGGCCCTAACCCTCATAGAAGAGCTGGTCCCCACACTTGGGAGAGATGGCCTCACCCCTCATACATGGGAGAACTGGCCCTGATGGCATGGGCCTAGGAGAGCTGGCTCCTCTCTTTACCTGAGGAGGGCGGCCCCAGTGGCTTGGACTGACCAGCTCAGCTACCACCCAGGCCTACATCCAGAACCTTGGGTTGACCCACCCTAACATCTACCTCATCTATGTCCTGCTGGAGTGCATGAAGGGACAGGTCCTGAGGAACGATACCCACAGGATCTCCATGACTCAGGGCGGCTGCAGGGTATCTGAGAGTTTTGGTGAGGGTCCAGCGGTGATGATGGTGTGCCAGAAACCAGAGGCCCTGAAGCAGACCAGTGACTCACTGCAGTGAACATATGCAAATAAAGCTGACTGGGCAAATGGATCTACCGTGTGACACACCACAGCTCCCATGAGGAGGCACTGGAGAGGCAGGAGAGATGGAGGAACGAGGAGGTTTTGTTTAGTTTGGTTTGAATTTTTTCCCTTTTTTTAAAAAATTTCTTTTTGGGGTGACACTGCAAGGGTGGGGGGCAGATATGGGGGGACTTGGAGATGAACAGAATTGAGGGATATGATGTGAAATTCCCAAAGAATCAATAATTATATTTAAAAAAAGAAAGAAAAAAGATGTTTCTAAAATTAACTATTTGTAGTTAAGAATTAATTTTTTTAAAAATTTACGTTTCTAAATTACAGAAACAGCCTTTTATACTTGGACAACTCACAAAGAAGCATAGATGACAATAAACAATGAAAAAATGTTTCTCTACATAAGTAAAACTTTGAAGTAAATTACTTTTGTCTACCAAACTAGTAAAATACTTCATAAAATGTATAGTTGGAAATTATATGATAAAATAACAAAGGGTGTATTATACTTATAGCATATATGCTAACTGGTAATGGTGGGAAAACAAGATAGAAAAATAATTAACAAATTGTGGAAATTTATCTCATGGAAGACTGAAAATTATTCCTTACTATATGAGTAAGTCCTTCACATGGAAGGTTAAATTATTCAAATTTAAAATATCTCAGAACACAGTTAATGGCAGTGGGAACTGCTTGAAATTAGTGAAAATGAAATAAAAAAAGGATGCAAAATAATTATGATTTAAATTACTAAAAATGATACAAACATATTACCAAACAGAAGTATTATCTATTGATTGTCATGTGCAATGAAATAGAAATGTTACGTAACTTTGTTTTTCATATTTTATATCTTTTTTTACAATGGGAATGTAATACATTTAAAGAAAAATGCTATGTCAAGCCACTTTAAATCATACAATCTTCAAATTTAATGATGAAAAAAATTTGATACAATCCCCAAGTATTTCACCTGAGAAAGTATTGCCATTTTACATGGTCATGGAAGGCCTCTCAGGAGGGGTCTTTGAGCAAATATTTGTGTGAATTAAGGGGGAGTTATCCCTCCATATATCTCAAGAAAGAGGAAATTTGGCAGAAGAAATAAGTGCACTTGCCTTGAAGCTGGAGCTTATGGAACATTCAAGGAATATGCTTAGTGTGGCTGGAGCAGAATAAACTAGAATGTACATCATGAAAGACAGTCACAAAGATAACCAAGAGCTGGATCACATATGGTCTCAGAGCAGGACTTTGGATTTTACTGTGAGTGAAATGGGAAGCCTCTACAAGGTTGTGAAGAATGACATGATCTGAGTTTTTCCATCATGTGGGTTGCAGAGTCATCAGGCTTAGAAGCATGAACCTGTAACCACTGAGCCATCTTGCTAGCCGCTGATTGATATTGTTAGAAGGCCCACCAGGGCTTCAGTGTAGAGAACCATTCATAGGGTAGGATGTGTAAGTGAAACAGGATGGTGGCTTGGCTTAGGTAGCGTCTCCAGATTCTAGGAAGCTGTATCTTCTTGATTCCTCCTCATCTTTAATATCTCAGTTCTGTTACTGATCTTCAGGGAGGGACCTAACTACATTGTACAAGGTCCTGACCACACTGGACAAAGTCCTGCCACACTGGACAAGGTCCTGCCATAGCGGACAAGGTCCTGACCACCCTGGACAAGGTCCTGACCACCCTGGACAAGGTCCTGACCACCCTGGACAAGGTCCTGACCATACTGTACAAGGTCCTGATCACACAGGACAAGGTTCTCCTTTCTACTACTTAACCGATCTGATGCGGTAACAGGTTACTTTCTTCACAGTATTCACCATTAATTAATCAATCTATCTCCAAGTAGAAAATAAAGTTTTTAAGAAGGAGAATCTTGTTTTTTGTCCTTAGTACCCAAACATAAGGCATACTGTTAACGTCTACTAAATATTTCCTAAATGAGTAAATGGATGTTTTTCCCAGGACCAATGAAAGTAGTTTTCTAAAAAAAAGAGAGCTGAGCTACCTGCAGCCTGAACTCCGGCCACTAGGTATAACGCAAAACCTATTATTTGTCAGGGAATATGCTAAAATGCTTATTCACGTTAAATTATTACTTTGGTCATCAAACTCTTTTATGAAAAAAATCAAGATCTGTGTATAACTTGTAATTTAAATTTTTAATTTGTCTGTCAATGTGCACAAACAATCCGATGGTGACATACAGTCCAGGGTCTCAGGGGCCAACAGTGACAGGTGGCACTTATGTAACTATGCACAAATCATGCAAAAGGAAAGCAGATAATACACTTCTCTGAAGGGAATGTATGAAAACGAAGCACTGGGAACTGAAGTACTGAAGCCCTGTAGACTGTTACTGAATTTGCTCCATCCCATCTGAAGCGCCCCACGCTGATCTCAGTCTGCCGATGTAGACCCACACATACGCAAGGCCACATACATCTACAAATTTTGATTGGCCCAAAAATACCTTTTATAGGTCAAATATGTTTTTAAAATACACAGGTTTCCCAGATAATGGCATAGTTACTGAAACATCCTGAAAATATGCTTCTGCACAAAGCCCCTAAAGAGTGATTTTACAAGGATCTCAAAAGCAGAGTAAAGAAATATCAATATATGTTAAATACCTAGGTGGCAAAGTGGCTACTCCTGTGGTAAATGACAGATGACCCAAGTAAAATCATAGTGTACACATACTAAAATCACGAATGCATTATAGTTCCTACTCTAGCCTAAGAATAAAGGGGAGTAGGCTTACCTGTCGTCTCGGATGTGGTAGAAAAACCCGTATCCATTGTGTACCATGGGAACCACGACTCCCTGGATTCGTAAGTAACCAACCAGACTTGTGGAAAGAACAAAGTTCCCGCCTCCTCCACTGTGTGGCACAAAGAAAAGATGTCAGATGTAGGTGCTACATTCCTTCTTATACCCAGAGAGAACCAGGATGTGCACACGATGGCCCACTGCCCCAAGTTACCTTCTGGAGAAAAGAGGGTCCTCAAATAGCTCTGGAACAGGGAGGCCTTCCTCTTTTGCTACAAGCAAAAGACCTAGAAGGTGACGGTCAAATCCTGCAATGAAATCCCAAACCTGAAGTCAGAAAAAAAGCTTCCAATAAAAGAATTTTCAAACAGAACAATTCAAGCTTACATACCTTTTCCATTTGAACAATCTTTCATCATCTTATTATGCTTTGCAAAAGCTTGTAACATCTTTTGCTGCCGTTCAAGAAGCTGTGTCAAGAATAAGAACGGTAATTTTCAATACAAATCAATAAATCAAATCAATAACAAACTGTATAACTCAAATAAACAGCATCAAAAGAAGACTAATATAATCAATGTTAGAATCTGGGTCAAGGGAAAAGATTCGGAGGTAGAACAGTGATGCATGCTCCCATCTTTCCTTAATTCTACTGCCTTTCTTTCCCCCATAAAACCTTGATTTTTTTATTTTCTTCTTTCCTGAATTTGGAAAGAGCAGTACTGAAAATTGCTTTGAGACACTTGTAATATTAATAAATGAACAAAAAGTTGAATTTTAAAACTAAAAATATAATTTCTATGAAAACTAACATAATTATGTCTCTTCAAATTAAAACAGGCAAAATTTCAAATTAACAGGGAAAGAAACATACTGCTGTCTAAATACTTAAAAAAGATTCTAAATAAAACACATACAACCAGTTCTGGTCCTAGTGACTTCAAACAAAAACTAGACATTCAACCACATGATGAAAAAGCCTTGTTCTGAAGGTCTTTGGAGAGCTCTGCATTGTACTGACGCTGGTCAGATTAACAGTGCTGAAAAACTCAGTACTGAAGACGTATAGCTTAGAAAATAATACAAATGAGCTTCTTTTCAAATCTGCTGCCTACTTCAGTGGCAAATTAATATTTTTTGCAAACTTTAGGGATAACGCCTTAAAGTGTTTTAATGATCCAGGGGAATAGAAGCAAAGAAGTCATTCAAAGAGCAATCCTGTTGAGTTTTTTCTTCCCGATACTCACACTGGTAGAGGGATCCTGCATTGACTGGCACCACCTAATTGCCTCCACTGTACACGAGCGTACGGTCTCTGTTCGGCCATGGTAAAAGTATCTTGTCATAGCTGTTTCATAGCAGCAACCAGGGCTAAAATAGAGTACCAGAAGAAAATGTTCTGATGTTATTACAAATATAGTCACACACTGATGTGACTTTCTGATCAGACTAAGCCTACATATCAGTCTGGAATTGAGAGTTTCCACAGAGGCTGTTTTCAAAACCAAAGAGCAAGAAAACAGTCTGATAACACAGGCTATTTTCAAAGGCTCGGCTGCTGTCAGATGATATCAGGCATGCTTCCCAGTCTGACAGGCATTCTCGGAGAAGCTCCCTGTGGCCTGCGCCTCTGGCTATTCATGCTTTGGCACATTCTAAACATGTGTTGGAGTTAGTGACTTCCACTTAACGCAGGGACGATACCAAAAGTAAAGGGCTGTTAGGTCACAAAGAAGTTCTCCTTTTTACTTCCTTGCTCTGCAAAGGCCAATTACCATGGTGGGAACCGCCCTACGGAGTGGGTTAGGCAGTTAAAAACTGAGAACATTTCTCCAGACAGCACTTAGGGAGTAGCTGAGTTTTGCTAGTAAATTTGTAAGTGGTCATGGATTTACATCCAACAGATGGAGAGCTGACTGATGAACATGTGGCCCTGAATAATACTCTGACCACTCATGAGTGGTCATGAGACATACACCAGCTAAACTGTGTTGTGTTTTACTCACCTATGGGGACAATGATACAATGAATGCTTGTGTTCTAAGTCGTTATGGTTTTGGTAATTTATTACACAGAATACATACAGAGTTCTTCGCTGTTAAATGATGAACACTGAGTAGTTCCCCAGAAAAACAGCTGTTTCTCCAACTGATGAGTGACATAGTTTTAGATACTAAGTGCTCTTCTTTTGCTGGAAGTTAGTGATAGTGAGGACCAGGTTTGGTGAGAGTGGGATGTCTGGGACTCAACGGCACCAAGATAAATCTCTTTCAAATAAGAGCGGGAGAGGGAGTAAGAGGGAATGTGCTCAAGATACATTGTTTACAAATCAAAACTGTCAAATAATCAATAAAACGTGTTTTATTAAAAAAAATAAAGTAAGCCGGGTGGTGGTGGCACACGCTTTTAATCCCAGCACGCAGGAGGCAGAGGCAAGCCAATCTCTGTTGAGTTCCAGGCCAGCCTGGGCTATAGAATGAGTTCCAGGAAAGGTGCCAAAGCTACACAGAGAAACCCTGTCTCTAAAAAACCAAAAAAAAAAAAAAAAACCCCAAACACAAAGTAGTTGAACACCCCAACTTACGCCAGTAGTCTCGCTACTAAGAAGACTTGAGGCTGAAGGATCACTTGAATCTAAGAGCTTGAGATCAGCTGTGGTGATATTTTATTTGTACGTTAATAAATAAAGTTTGCCTGGAGATCAGAGGACATAGCCATCCATAACAAAAGTCAGGCCGTGGTAGCACACACCCTTAATCCAATCACATGACAAGCAGAGTCTCTGTGTGTTCAAGGACACACTAGGGAACAACCAAGCATGGTGACACACGCCTTTAATCCCAATACCACCATAGAGATCTGGAGGCCTGTACAGACAGGCGGTGACAAGGAAGTGAGGTAGCTGGGCTAAGAGCCAATGAGAGGGCAGAACAGCAAGGCAATAAAAGCCTGGGTAGACAGGAAGTAGCTCTCTCTTGGGAAGCTACAGCGGCGTGGTGAGCTAAGGTTAGCTGGTAGCTATTCCAATTTCTCTGATCTCTACGGCTTTCACCCCTATTTTTGGCTCAGTGTTCCTTATTTAATAAGACTGTTTAGAAACTCGTCTACAGTCAGCCTGGATAACAAAGCAAGACTTTGTCAAAAGGACAAAAAAGGAGGGAGGAAGATGACAAAAAAGAGGCAGTTAAAGTGTCATCAATGTGTGACCTGAAATTAAGAGGGATCTTGGTAAAAGTCATCGAAGGTATATAAAGATATTCAGGAAGCTAGGCATGGCATGCCTGAAGTCCTAATACTCAGGAGGCGAAAGCTACACTGGACACATGTAACACAGTAAGATCCCACTTCAAATAGTCAATAAAAATAGATTCAGGAAGGAATGCTTATGGTGGGGTGTTGGGTGACAAGTAACTGAAACAGGAGGTCAACAGAATTAATAAATTAACTGATGGTCATAAAAGCAATAACAACAAAAGAAACGATTCTCATCAATTTTCTGGCTTTCCCTACTCGTTTACAGAAAATGCAGGAGAAAGCACCACACTTGAGAACACTGGGGATTCAAGAAACTACGCAAACTACACAGAATGACCCAGTTTCTTCATAAATAAAATACAATAGGAGGAAGACAGCGAAAGGAATTCTAGGAATTCTTATGCTTAAAGATTTACAGACATATCAATCAAATGCAACAAGTGAAGCGCATACAAACATTCTGCCTGGCATTTCCAATGCTGGCCGTAAGGAAGTAGTTTGTAGGAAGGCAGTCTTACATAAGCCAGATATTAAGAAAAGCTGGATTTTTATTTTTTTTTTTTTAATTTTTTTTTTTGGTTTTTCGAGACAGGGTTTCTCTGTGTAGCTTTGTGCCTCTCCTGGAACTCACTTGGTAGCCCAGGCTGGCCTCGAACTCACAGAGATCCGCCTGGCTCTGCCTCCCGAGTGCTGGGATTAAAGGCGTGCGCCACCACCGCCCGGCCGGATTTTTATTTTTTTAAAACAGGCTGCTCAAGGCTTTGCAAAGTTGTCAAACAAACAAACAAACAAACTTACAGGACTTACAGGCCTCAAGATGTGGAGAGAAGATAAAAATAGTTTGTTAGGCCAGTCAGTGGTGGCGCACGCCTTTAACCCCAGCACTGGGGAGGCAGAGGCAGGAGGATCTCTGTGAGTTCGAGGACAGCCTGATCTACAGAACGAGATCCAGAACAGGCACCAAAACTACACAGAGAAACCCTGTCTTGAAAAACCAAAAAAGTTCGTTAAACAAGTTGTTTAATGCTGCTTTCCTCTGCCCAAGGAATTCGCTATTTCTTAAGGTTCACGAACAGAAAGATTCAGAGTGAACAGGACATTACTGGAAGGCACAGAAACTGAACGGCTTTCAGCACTGTCACTGGCAGGTAAAACAAGCCCAGCATTCAGGGATACAGAGAGTCAGGACGGGGCAGCCAAGACCACTAACAGGCCCACGCACTCATCTCAGTTGATACGGAAAAGCACTTGACAAAAGTGTTCACTCACTCACAATCAAAACACGACAAACAAACCAGGAACAGTCGGCCAGTTCCTCAGCATCATAAGGGCGTCTATAAAAACCCAGCTAACACAAGGAAGAGAGAATGTCTACTTCTCCACGTCCATCCACACCACAGCACCATGAGAAGGAAAGGAAAGCACCCAAGGTGGAAAGGAAAACACCACTTGTTGCAGATCAGCTGACTTCAGATTTAGAAAGCAGTGTCTTCCACGGTGCCAGGAAACACGACAGCCACTGGGAAAGGCATGAAATTGGACCCGTGAGTTAATGTCATATATTATCTTCCTTGGAAGAACACATGCCAGACAGTGAGGGTGTTTCCAGCTGACATTAGCATTTGTAACAGTGGACTACATGGTAATAAAGTCTGCCCTCACCATGTGGGTGGACATCATCTAACCTATTGAGAGACTGAAGAGAAAAAACAGAGTCAGAGGACAGGAAAACCAGTTACCAGTTGAGCTGGAGCATATATCTTTTCCTACCCTCAGAAACTGGAGCTTCTGGTCCTTGAGCCTTTGGAACTGGACTGGGACCTAGACCACATGTCTTTTGATCCTTCTCAAGAATCTGTACTCACACTGGATCACAGCACCAACTTGCTGTTTCTCCAGTTTGCAGAGTACAACATGGGACTTCACTGCCTCTGTAACCACATAAGCCAATTTCCATAACAAGCTTCATCCCTTAAATAACCCCCAACCACACGGACATACACAAAATAGGTTGTTTCTACAAAGAATCCTAACGTAGACTCTTTCCTTACGTGATATATAAAAATGATCTTAAATGGATCACAGTAAGAACTAAGAATTATAAAATCCTAGAAAAATACGGGAAAATCTTCACTGCTTTGGATTTGATTGGTTTCATTGATAAGCAACAAAAGGAAAAGAAAATACATTGGATCTCATCAAAATGTAACTGTGTGGGTCAAGGGATACTGTGAAGAGAGCAAGTGACATGCCACAGAATGGGAGCTAACGTTTGTAAGCCATTAATGTGCACACAATTTCACACGGTAAAGCCTTCCTAAAGCATGATCCTTTAAAAGTACCAAGGCACCATGACAAAGAGCCAATGGGAAAACCTACACACCGTCACAGACCAGACTCTAAGAAACTGATGGACCCCAAAGAAAGAAAGCTGAGGGAATCCACTGTGGAGTTGGGAAGTAATGGCCCTGTAAAGGCCATACCCTGGGAAGTCAAGCCATGAAAAAGGAGAACAAATGGTTACCGTCCGTGAAGTCTGTAGTAGGCGAGCTGAAGTGCGAGCTGAATAAAGGTGTCAGGATGCAGGGCCTCCTTCTTGGTGAGCTTTTTGCCAAAAGCTGTAAAGGCACGTGCTGCGACCTGGAGATCCGACGCCTAACAAAGTTAAAGGGAGCAGTGAAAAATCACTGGAAGGGAACAGTTCAAAGGGGGATCAAATTATTACTTGCATTAATCATCAGACATGAAGAATTAAAGGCATTAAGGTTATAATTTTAAAATATTTTATGAAGCCATGCTTGGGTAATAGCCACATTTCCAGATATGGCAGAGGAAACATTACTAATCTAAAAGAAAAACTAAAAACCTACCCCCTCGAGGTGCTGGGCTTTGGCTTGGTAGATGTCACTTAGTATTTTCTCATCCACAGTGAAAGCCAGCTCCTCAGGAAGTGGTATTTCCCGGACTTTTTCTGAACCCTGAAAATAGAGAACTTTAAAATACCCGTGAAAACATGAGCAGAAAAGGCTGATGGGCTTGTTCTGACATACCTTCCATCTTCCTTCCGTCTCTAAGACTCTCTCATCAACATAATGGGCAATGTTCACCATAACCATTGCATCGTAAGGAGCATGCTAAAATGAAAATATAAGATTTTGAGTAGTTTGTGTCCAATTAAAATTCGACCCAGTATTTTTTACTTTCTTCACATTTAATGGATAAGATATGCCCACCTTCCAGTACCTGACTTCCTAATGATGAAATGATACAATTCTTTCCTACACAATAAGAACTGCTTATTTTTCAAGACAAGGAAAAAATGAACAAGCGTTCAAAACTGAAAGCATACAGTAGGCTCTTAGAGTTTGGGCTACGTAACAGTAAACGATCCAGAGGTTACTGGGAGTCCGAGCAGGTGCACCCTGTGTCATGTGAAAATATTCTGAAATTATAAAAAAAAAAACAAACAAACAGTGTAGTAATCAGGTGAGGACACCAGACTAAGGCAATTGAGATGGGCATGAACATCTCTAGCTAAGAGAGGACCACTAAGTAAGTGCTAGAAAGCGGTGCCACCATTACAGATCTACAAGAATGCCTAGACAGTGCAGAAAGAACTTGCAATGTTAAGCAATGTGGGAAAGATGGGCTGCATTACTTTTATCACTTACTTATCAACAATCTACCTACTTCTGGAATAACAGCTACTTCACTGTTCTCTAGGCAACCACCATATCCCTGCGGTAAGGTGAAGGAGACTGAGTCTACCCATGTGGTTCCAAGGTTAGACAGTGGCCTAGGCCAGGCTAATGAGGGCACACTTGATTCCCAAGGACATGTGCTTCACACAAGCCAATAACAACCAATGAGAAGGATTTCAGGACCTTTTCCGGAGCTATTAGAACAAGCTAGTTCCACAGGTGTCCAAGAGCCAAGAGAGCTGCAGTGACCCTACAACCGCAGATACAATAATCCCATGGGCAGTCTGAAAGCAGCTCCAACCGCAGAAACGAGGAAATACCGTTATAATGAAAATACCTGGACACTCTATGTCTGCATTATCCATATTTAAGAATATAACTATGCCAACATCTTTTTAAACTAATTCCAGATTAAATTATATCAAAGGAAACTGAATGATTAATAAAACCATTGACAAGATGAGGGCTGTAGCTCAGTGTAGATTGCTTGCCTGACCTGCACACAAAACCCTCTGTTCAACCTCCACACCCCAGACAAAGCCCACTGCAGGCCTGAGGCTCGCCGGGGTCTTTGTTTGGTTTCGTTTCCTTGGTTTACAGATTTCCCCAAAGGAAGACAGAGCTGGTCAAGTCCATGGGAAAAGATGAAAGAGAAACAAGGAAAGCAGTTCTTTTTTAGAATGGTAAAATGGTAGCCATTTCTAGACATTTTACTGTTCAGAGTCTAGTGTCCCAAAGAGCCTATCATTTTAGGAAATAGTTACGTAGTCCTTTCCCTAACCATAGAGCATGTATATAATACCAAACGGTATCTTTCAAATTAGGGTATGAATTTTAGCAAGAAAATGTTTTCAATTTTTTTCACTACTTTCTAAAAATATTTATTTTTTTTCCTTTTGAGATTATAATATTATTACACCATTTCCCCCTTCTAAACCCTCCCATATACCCCTCCCTGCTCTCTCTGGAATTCATAGCCTCTTTTTTCATGATGGTGTTATATGCATATGTCCGTGTGTGTGTGTGTGTGTGTGTGTGTGTGTGTGTGTGTGTGTGTGTGTGTGTATTTCTAAATAAAACCTGCTCTGCCTGTGTAATGCTACTTGTATATTTTCAGGGATGACCATTTGGTACTAGACCATCAACAGGTGTGCTTTCCCCTGGGGAGAGCTATTTGATAACAACAGGTTTTAAGATATTACACTGCAAAAAAAAAAATTACATTCAAAATCCTTTTTGCATGCTCCAAACTGTTAGCCTACAGCAGAAAAAAAAAAAAAAAAAAAAAAAAAAAAAAAAACTTGATCTATGTTCTGCTTTCACTGACAATTCAGACCTAAACCTTTTATTATGACATAAAACTAAAAAAAGTGTTTACTTGCACTACACCACAAGTATTTGTAGTTTACTACCTCAAATTAACTTAAGAAATTAAAGTGGGGGGGTTAGCACCCTGGTAACAACATACTCACATCACAACAACAGCCAAATACTCCATTAGCAAAGGAAATCAAATTATAGGACTTGTCACCCCAGCGTACTGCTGGATCTCCAGCAAGAAGCATTTCGAAGACCTAAAACACATTTTATTTTTCCAAATTAAAAGTGTTTTGACATTAGTTTGCAAGTAGACTTAAGAATATATATCATTTCACTTTTTATTCTTAAGTCAACCAAATTTAATAAAATGGCAGTTTTGTTAAAATTCAACAGATAATAATTCTGAGTCTGGCTTTACGTACTTTTTAAATCTCAAGTTATGAAAATCTAACCAGAAAAATAGAATGCTAATACATTATTCATTGATGTTCCCAGAACATTCACATAATTAAAAGCAGAAGTGTTTTGAAACTTGGGTAGTATAAGAAGCCTAGTAAGTTCAGAGTAAAATGTCTTAACAATTCATATGCCACTAAGACAACTGTTTTCAAACTGTAGACTCTGCACACTAATGAGTCATGAAACAATTTATAGCAGCATAAATAATATTCCTTACAGACAATAAAACAGAATAAAAATAGCAGAGTACATGACAGACATAAAAGTAATCATTGTTTTATGAAACTTTAATTAAATGTGTGTACAGGCATGTGTATATGTGTGTGTGTGTGTGTGTGTGTGTGTGTGTGTGTGTGTGTGTGTGTGTGTGTGTATTTAACTACAGTGGACTACAATCTGCATTTCCAAGTGCAGACTATGGTTAGAGCAACACTGAATTATTCCTTAAATGGTACTTCAGCAATTTCCTCCTCTCTGAAATAAAAACTGGTTTCTTACTACAAGATTTTTAATCCTGGATTTGTCCCCTATAATTTAACACTGATGACTGTATTATAAAATGACAAATTCTTCCAAAAGGCTTTATTAATATGGTTGACTACGCTTCCTAGGAATTTTGTAAAAGCATTACCCAGGGTTGGGAAATAAAAAATATAAACAAGCCACATTTACCCTTAAACTCACTTAAACAGTCAGTGTGTTCAGTAAATCTGAATGACATAATCAATTCCTTGCAAGAGTGATATAATTCTTAGGATAGAACCCATCCCAATTGGTGCATGTACACTGCTGTGGGTTACAGGTAGAGCCATACATCACCTTTGGAAAGAGAAGTTAATTCGCCTCAGTGTTCCATGCAAATATTTTATGTAATCAATTGACGGAAAAGGTTAGAAAACACTGATATGCATGCAAATATCCATACTTCTTTAAATAAGATTCAAAATACATCTAAACAGACTTAAACATCAAGTATTTACAGAGTTCTATTCAATATGTATGAGATTCAATTTAATACATAATGTAGTTTATAGCTGAGAAAATTTCTAAGACCCTGATTTAAAAAAAAAAAAACTCTCATGTTCAACAGATAATAAAAATCCTCCAGAAAACTGTGTAGAAAGATAACAGAACAAGAAAGTTACCTGAGAAAAATCTTCTGGGGTTACATGTGGACTGGTGTCTTCTATGGAATACACAAATAAACTGGTTTGAATTTTTTCTAATAAAGTCAAGTTCTCTGGATCAAGACCAATCAGATATTCTCTGGCCTAAAGGGCAAGGAGATGACTGGATATTACAATTCAAATACAATACATCTAGAAAATATCAAGAGTTCGAGAAAGTCTATTAAGAGCAGCATAAGACTATAATTAACACAGAGGCTCACAAATGGACAATGTTCAGAGAGTGAGAAACTTAGAGTACTCAGCCCTGAATGGGATGTTCCTGTCACACTCTTCCCTTCAAGGCTCGGGGATCTATGTAGAAGGGGTGGTAATGGGATGTCTCCATCACACTCTTCCCTTCAAGGCTCGGGGATCTATGTAGAAGGGGTGGTAATGGGATGTCTCCATCACACTCTTCCCTTCTAGGCTCGGGGATCTATGTAGAAGGGGGTGGTAATGGGATTTCCTGTCACACTCTTCCCTCCAAGGCTCGGGGATCTATGTAGAAGGGGGTGGTGGGGGAAAGACTGTAAGAACTAGCAGTGCTGTTAGGAAACAGCATTTTCCAGACACAACAGGGCAGATCACATATGAACTCAGACTGTGACAGCATGCACAGGACCTGCACAACCTCAAGCCACATGAAATCCCAACATGAAGGAGGGGATGTGGGCACAGAGGCCACACTCATTCACAAATGACAGCTGCTGGGAGAGGGAAAGGCAGTGTTCTTCAATGGAAGAAACCAGCCGCACTCCAGGCAGGCCTCGTGCTCAAAAGGCCAACACAAATCTGACTCTGGGATTTTAGTGGCTTTTTTCTTTTGTTTTTAAGAGAGAAAAAACATGAAGTTGGGTGGCTAGAAAGGGGAGGAGGATCTGGGAGGAGTTGTATGATAAAAATACACTATTTAAAATTCTCAACAATAAAAACGAAAAATAAAGTTGGCATATGAAAAGAAGAAAACCACAGATTAGTACCTCCGCCCATCGCGTTCGCTCCTCACTGGTTAACGCTGCTACGCCGGGTCCCGCGGGTTCACTCCAGCACTTCTTGTGGATATACGTCAGTTGTCTTACGAAGATTAAAAAAGAAGCATACTCAAGAAGAGCATGGACAGGACACATAGGATTACAGAGGTCTTACACAAACACACACACACTAATATTTATTATATATATATGTACTTAAAAAGTGATTATATATTCTACGTACACAAAAAGTATAATGGACAATAATTTATATTTAAAAATAAGCTTAGATGATATCATTTAAACTTTGAAAACATGTGCATTTCCAGGGTTCATATAAATAAATACCTTCTCTATGAGAGAACTTGAAAAGCATTTTGGTAGTTAATCTTATAGCTGTTCTAAACCTGTGATTAAAAATTGTGTACACATATATAAAAGCAGAGAGCTTACTGTGTGCTCACTTATTTGTGTTTTACCCAGAAACAGAAGTAATATATTTTAAATGCTTTCATAAGTACTAATCATTGTATAATGCTGATAATTAATTACATGTTAAAGAGTTAGCTATGTGTGGTGGCCCATGGCCTGTAATTCAAGCACGTCAGAAGGCAGGGCAGTATGGCAAGCCTGGACAATACAGCAAGATCACATCACAAAGAGAAAAAGAAAAGGAAAAGAAAGGAAACTCATGTTGTCTAAAGACTCCACTGGATGCGGATGGAGTGTTTCATCTATCTTTAAACATATAGCAGTTTCAGTTTTCACCCTCTCCCTCACAGCACATGCAAAGAAGCTACAACTTAAAAATACCCAGGGATTACTCAAAAGATTATTGTAGCTTAATAAATGTCATTAAGCACCACCAGTGCATCCTTTATTTGTGATGTCATCATTCAAAAATGGTGGGCACAGGTTCCTCTGTTTATTTGTATCTGTAACACTGATGAAAAAATGCTTTGCTTGCAACCAAAATTTCTCTTTATTTTCTTTCTTTTTATTTTGATTTTCAAGACAGGATTTCTCTGTGTAGCCCTGGCAATCCTGGAACTCGCTCTGTAGACCAGGCTAGCCTCAAACTCAAGATATCCACCTGCCTCTGCTTCCCTGTACCACCACTGCCTGGCTTTTAGCTTTATTTTCAAACTAATGGTATTTTATGAGCACATAAGGATTCTTTACCAAACCACCTGCATCTATGAGACAGTAACTTGCCTTGCCTCTCTTCCTACTTATTTTAGAGGGAAAAAAATTAAAGAATACAAAAATAGAGCTCATGTGGCAAAGTTTAATAAGTTGGATTGCATTCAAATTAAGGATTAGTTACTTAAAAAATGCTCTAATAGAGCAGAAGACTCAATCTCCTATTGTGTGTAGAACACATAAACCCAAGAAAGAGCTCCCATGTAGAGAACCACAGCATTCATTACCAGTTTGTATGCTTATCAGTAGAACTGTGCTGAGCACCTGTCCTTGTCTATGGAAGTTGAGTGAAACTCACCAAATCCTCTCCAGTACAACCCAGACACCTAAACCTTGCAAAAGGGTTTTCCTAGTAGCCTTTCATTACTCTATTTTGACCTCTGTGGTGATGTACAGTATATGGGTGTTGAGCTATACTCTGGGTGTATTTTTCTATTTGTTTGTACTATTTAGTAAAAATAAATCATTTAAGGGTCTGAGAGACAACTCCACCTGTGCTTACTGTGTAAGTGTAAGGGTCTGAGCTCAGGCCCCAGCATCCATGTGTAAAACTAGGCAAGGTAACACTTGCCTGTAAACCCAGATCTGGGGTGGCAGTGGGGGAGCGGAGTGACAGTAGATTCCTGAAGCTTATTGGCCGGCCAGTCTAGCCAATCACAGAGCACTGGGAACAGTAAGAGACCCTCTCTCAAAAAAGAGGGTGAAGAATCTGGAGTTCAGCCACACACACACACACACACACACATACACACACCAGAGGCACAAGTACATGCTTCCATATACACAGATTTAACACATGCAAATATATAAATTTTTAAAGTCATTTAAATTACATACAAATATATAGAACTCAACATTTATGAAATCATTTAGGAAATTTGAAATACTTATAGATTAATATACTAAAGGACTATTGTTAATTTATGAGATAAGCCACTGAATGTGTTATGTTAGTACATGTATATTTTACACATTTACATTTTAGAGAAGCATACTACAATATTTACACTAAAGGAATCCAGAGTAAGTCACTAAGTTTTTACACACACTGTCTGAGATCTGCTTCGGTTACCCGCGGGGAACTGGAAGAACAGAACACGGCTAGATGGACCGACAGACTGTGAGAGGAGTGGGTGTGTGGGTGCAGAGAAGGTGGGAGCAGACAAAGGTCACATGTGCTGTGACAGCTGAAAGGAGTCTGCTGGGAGTGAGGAAAAGGAGACCGGGAAAGAAGAAGGAAGACTGGGAAAGAGAAACACAAACAAACTTTGCTTGAAAAATGTCACGATGAAACCCTTCTTCATAAGCCAATACAAACTAAGGTATAGTTGAGAAGGTGATGATATTCATAACTGAAGAAGTCAGGAGCTGAGCATGTTGAGGTTTCATCTTGTGATTGAGTCTCTTTATGTTCTGAAGCTTTCTGTAATACCGTAAACGGCACATAATAATATACACAGCACACATAAACTTACCACAATTGATCTGGAAGGATGAAGTACACGCACTAACCAGTAACCATAGTTACTGGGGTAGGAGATGGGATTGGTAATATATGAAATGTTTCCCTTTCCTCCAACTAGAACTTACACATATATACTTGTAAAATTGAAAAATTAAAAGTAGGTATTTTTAAGAACAGTAAGTATGAAACTCTTACTTTATAACATGCCATTTTAAAGAAAGGCAATTCTGAACACTTGTTTTATTTTTGTTTTTGTTTTAACCCAAGCAAGAGCTTGAGACCTAAGGATATCAATACAGCAGTCTGAGACAGTCTCCTCAGATACTTCCCGTGGGTCAGGAGATGGCTAAGGCCAGGATGATCTTGAATGCCTTAACCCTGATCCTCCTGCTGCAAGGACAGGCCCGTGTACTAGTACCACAGTGTAGGAAAGTAGACGGGAGTAATACAAGGCACAAAGGTTTAAACAGGAGAGGCAGGGGACACAAGAGGACTGGCTAACTAAAACAAATGCATGTGTGTGCGCGCACACTCGTGTGTGTGTGTGTGTGTGTGTGTGTGTGTGTGTGTGTGTGTGTGTGTACAATTAAAGAAACAGAGGTCATGAATTTGAAAATGAGCAAGGGGGGAGTGTGTACACATGGGAAGAGTTGGAGGGAGAAAAGGGAAAATGACATACTTATATCTTAATTTCACAAAATAAAGCTATTTTTAAAAAGCAAGTATGAAAAAGCCATAGAATCCTATTATCTTGACCATCCCATCACCAGAGCAGGTCAGTTCGGGCTGTCTCTCGACCATTGCCAGCAGTCTGTTGTGTGGGTATCTTTGTGGATTTCTGTGGGCCTCTCTAGCACTTTGCTTCTTCCTGTTCCCATGTGGTCTTCATTTACCATGGTCTCTTTTTCCTTGTTCTCCCTCTCTGTTGTTGATCCAGCTGGGATCTCCCGCTCCCCCAAGCTCTCTTTCTCTTGACCCTTGCCCTTCATTACTCCCACTCATGTCCAGGCTGTTCATGTAGATCTCATCCATTTCTCTGTCATTGGGCGATCCCTGTGTCTTTCTTAGGGTCCTGTTTTCTAGGTAGCCTCCCTGGTGATGTGAGTAGCAGCCCAGTCATCCTTGTTCTACATCTAGTATCCTCCTATAAGTGAGTACATACCATGTTTGTCTTTCTGAGTCTGGGTTATCTCACTCAGGATGATTTTTTCTAGATCCATCTATTTGCCTGCAAACCTCATGATGTCGTTTTTTTCTGCTGAGTAGTATTCCATTGTGTATATGTACCACATTTTATTTATCTGTTCTTCAGCTGAAGGGCATCTAGGTTGTTTCCAGGTTCTGGCTATTACAAACAATGCTGATATGAACATAGGTGAGCAACAGCCCTTGTGGTATGATTGAGCATTCTAGAAACCGCATCCAATGACTGAGGGAACCGGATGCAGAGATCCACAGCCAGGCCCCAGGTGGAGCTCCAGGAGTTCAATTGGCGAGAAAGAGGAGGGTTTATATGAGCGAGAATTGTTGAGAACAAGGTTGGATAAAGCACAGGGACAAATAGCCAAACGAATGGAAACACATGAACTACGAACCAATAGCTGAGGAGCCCCCAACTGGATCAGGCCCTCTGGATAAGTGAGACAGTTGATTAGCTTGAACTGTTTGGGAGGCATCCAGGCAGTGGGACCGGGTCCTGTACTCAGTGCATGAGTTGGCTGTTTGAAACCTGTGGCTTATACAGGGACACTTGGCTCAGCCTGGGAGGAGGGGACTGGACCTGCCTGGACTGAATCTACCAGGTTGAACTCAATCCTCAGGGGAGTCTTTGCCCTGGAGGAGATGGGAATGGGGGGTGGGCTGGGGGGAAGGCGGGGGGGGGGGAGAACAAGGGAATCCGTGGCTGATATGTAAAATTAAATTAAATTATAAAATAAATAAAATAAAATAAAAGAATCCTATTATCTTGTAACCAAATTAAAAACACAAAAATGAATTTGAAGGGAGATACCCCACAGGCTACATAATACTGGTTTTAGAAGCATCAGGTCACTGACTAGAAGTTCCAGTGAGAGGTGTGGGGTACTTCTAGGGGAGCTGTTGTTCAGGGAGGTCCCAGAACCGCCCCAGCCCCCAAAAATACAGTCTCTTGCTCTTCCTCTGGGTTGCTGTGCTGGACAGTTTTAGTTCATCTTGACACAAGTCAGAGTCCTTTGAGAAGAAACAATAACTGAGAAAATGCCCCAACCAGACTGACCTGTAGGATAAGCCGAGGTGCATTTTCTTAGTGATTGATATGGGAGGTCCAGCCCACTGTGGGTGGTACTACTCCTTAGTAGGTGGTCCTGTGTTCTATAAGAAAGCAGGCTGAGGAAGCCATAAGAAGCAAGCCAGTAAGCAGAGCTCCTCCATGGCCTCTGCATCAGCTCCTGCCTCCAGGTTCCTGCCTTGAGTACCCACCCCGACTTCTCTTCATGAAGGACTGTGATCAGGACACAGAAGCTGAAATAAACCATTTTTTTCATGGAGTTGCTTTTGCTTATGCTGTTTTATTATAGCACAGAAACCCTAACCAAGACAGTTACCAACCAGAACCAGATAAGATCCTACAGCGAAAGACACCACAGACCTTGAAGGCAAAACAGAGGGATCAAGCTGGAACTGAAATACACCTCCCCCCCCCCCCCCGCACCCCCTCCTCCCCACCCCCGCTGGCTAGCTCTCAAAAGTGCTGAAAGGTGCTCTGCAGGCTGCTGGGGGAGGAAAAGCATCAACAGTCTCACCAAGCTACAGACTCTATGAACTACAATACCATGTACCTACCTGTGTAATACAGGTCTGACTGTCACAGGGGTAAACAACTGCTGTCATACTGGATCTGAATCCATACCTAGCACTGGTGACCCAGTCAAAAACACGTGCTTGGAAACACACAGGCCCTAGCGGCTACATGAGGCCCTGTGAAGCACTTAGTACTGCTGCTTAGTAAAATGTCAAACTGTCTCATAAGTATCTATGCTTAGACCCATAGACAAATGCTAGTCTTAATCAGAGAAGCTTCTCTACAGCGAATGGCAGTGAATGCAGAGACTCAGGGCTTGCCAGTATGTTAAGAGTAAGCAATGGCTGAGGGCTCAGCCCTAAACAAGACATTTATACTACTCCCTGTAAGGCTCATGGAAAATGGAGAAAGGAAGGAATGTAAAAGCTGGAAGACAGGGAGAAGGGCCACAACATACCATCGGCTAACTGCAACACAGCCACCATTCCAGTCATGAACTTACAGCAGCTGTGGTTATTGGTACTGGGCCTGCCAACAGGCAGCCATTAATGGGTGAGGGGCTCAGGGGCCTTATTACTGAACTATTGCTGTGGTGGTTTAAATGAGAATGGCTTCATAGACTCATATATTTGAATGCTTGGTACCCAGTTAGTGGAACTGTTTAGGAAGAATTAGGAGGTGTGACCTTGTGGGAGGAGGTGTGTCACTAGGCTTTGTGGTTTCAAAAGACCATGCCAGACCCAGTCTTTCTCTCAGCCTGTAACTTGTGATCAGATGTGAGCTCTCAGATACTTCTCCAGAACCATGCCCCTGCCCCATCCATGCTCCCCACCACATGACAACGCACTGACCCTCTCAAACTGTAAGCAAGCCTCCAATTCAATGCTCTCTTCTACAGGTTGCCTTAGACATGGTGTCTCTTTATTGGCAACAGCCTAGGAAGTAACTAAGACAACTGACTTCTGACAGATTCTCAGAGAAGGGAAGCTGTGGTCTTCACTGTGTACCCACTGCTGAGCCCAGACAGCCCTGGTCAAACTCAGTGACAACGAAAGTCATGAACATGGAAGAGAGTTGTATGGAAATGGAGTGCTGACAGGGAGGCAAGGTGCAGTGAAGGCAGGGTCAGGACACAGAGTACATTTACATGTGCACAGAAGTGTCCGAGACGAAGTTAGTTACGATGCCTAATTCCTTTAGAGGTAGTTTAAAAACCTGAGGAGCTCTGGTGGGGTGATCAAACTTCCTTCATGCAGCACGTCAAAGACAAAAGCTCTGCCTTGACACAGCACAGCAATGTGGGTTGGACAGTGGCCTTCACTCTCTGGAAAAGACACAGAAAACAGACTCAGTAAAGCTACATTCAGACAACAGAATATAATTCCTCTCATAGTTTTTTATTGTGCGTGTTTGTGTATATGCGTTTGTGTGTGCGTGATATAAAATGTACCGCCTGGACAGCGTTCTCATAGAAGAGGGAAGATGAGGAGACTGTAATCAGCATGGAGCTGTGTGAGACAAGGGTAAATTCTGCTCTGCTACTCCTCAGCAAGGTAATCAGACACATGACCGTGAACTGCACACTTCAAAATGCTGGGAGAAAGGACTTTGGTTTGCCATAAAGAAATAACAGATGTTTGAGGAGACAGGCATGTCTAACCTGACTTTACAATGAACACATGCATTAACATCATATGGCAGTTCATTAATATGTACAGTATACAACTTTTATACTTATACTTATTTGCTAGAAAACACAATTTAAGAAAAACTTCAAGGCTATAGTTACAGCCTGCTTATGCCCGAGCCAAGACCAAGTGTGATCCTATAACCATAGGGAAGAAATCACAAGGTAACAGAATTTCAGTTCCTAGAACAGAAATGCATACTCTTGAAATGTGTCCATGTGAATCTTAAACTCAAGTTCAAGTATTTGTGTACTGTGAGAAACACCGCTGTGCTATAGGAATTTTTAAGTCTTAGTTAAGATAAAGGACTGGGAAGGGGGAAGGGGTCCTGAGGAGTCCTGAAGAACCCCTTGAGAGAACAACTTTCTCTGTGAGATTATTCAATGTTAATTTCTCATCAGATAATTCAACTGCTATTGCCTATAGCTACACCACCCTAAACCATCCAAATCTCTCCGCTAATTGCAAAGTGAAGGGGGCTTGTAACACCGGCCCGGGAGCGTTCGGTACTTGAAGGGGAGACACTTTAACTGCAGCACTATCTAGCAACAATTCCTCAGGGAAAGTTTTCGGTAGAGAAAATCATCATGCCCGAGAGTCAGGGAAGAGTATGTCCCTGCTCCTTGTCTCTCAGGCAGGAGAGTGAAGAGAGATGAAAGACAAGACACACAGTACCACTGGAGCAAGTTAACTGGTTGGAATTTACTCACTGCTTTACTGATTCACTGCTAGACCACCTCTTGTCAGCCTCAGTCCTTCCTCTTACACCCTACTTCCTCAGGGCCGAGGAGATAGGTATTTTTCCTCCTCGGGATATTTCCAGGCCATTTCTTCCCTCTGACCCCTTCAAACATCCCCAGATCCTTTGACGTTTACCATAGATACCCTTTATTACCATCACCTACTGACATCCTTTGCAAAACTTATGGCTTGAAAAGAAGAAGAAAATAAACCCCATACCCATTTAACCAATAAATAGTTGGAAGAATGTGTGACAGGAACTTATGACGATATGTGAACAGAGATCTGAGTGAGATGAGAAAGTGGGCCATGGAAACTCTGCAGAGAGAGCCAGGCAGAGGGAACAGTAACTGCAGAGGTATTAGGACAAAAGTGAACTGGTTTGCTTAAGGAAGAAAGCTCAGTCAACCTTCAGCTGAGGTCAGGCTGAGGGAGGCCATCTGTGACTCAGAAGGGGCTCCCAGTGTTAAGCATGATGGAAAGAAAGCTAATAGATGGTTTTATACAGTAGAAGGGTAATATGATATGAGTAGTACTTTAAGAAGGGCCCTCCAGGGGCTATATGAATGGATCAGTGGATAAAAAGGTAACATAGCCAGATCCGTTATTAGGTAATGAAAGTGGTTCTGGTGAGAACCACCTAATGGAGGTATCACGTTGGTTGGTTTGTGGTTTTTGAGACAAGGTTCCATTATGTAACCCAGGCTCGCCTGGAACTCCCAACCCTGTCTCAGTCTCCAGGATACCAGATGACAGGCCTGCATCATCATGCTTTGCAGGGTTTTATGATGGTTTTAACTATGATGTGGTACTTGTAGGAAAAAAACAAGTTTTTCCTTTTAGTATGAGAGATGACACAAATTGGAGCAATTTGCTAAAGCAAGGAAGCTGGTGACGCAGTGGAGAAAGAGAGGAACAGACAGCGGAGAGGCAAAAGGAGGGGACCTAACACACACAGCAGTGTCCTGAGGACCAGCAAAGTTGGTCAGGGTTTGTTCTCGTTTGCTCTCTCTGTGGTACTGTGGGTTGTGTTCAGGGCCTCACCTGTGCGGACCAATGCTTTATCACTGAGCTACACTCTAGCTTCTTGTTCATCGACTTTTCCAAAAGGTACGTGAAGTGCACAAGTGTGCTAAAATGTACTACAAGGAAGCAGGGTGGGCTGAAAAAATCACCAAGTGACTTGAAACAACACAATTTTATGATCTCAGGGGTTTGAAGAACGAATCTGAAGTATGTTTCTCTATGATAAATGAAGGTGTGGCTTTGTTCCCTCCTGTAGAGACAGAGGCTATTTTCTTGCTCCTCAGCTCAGGAGTCCCCTTCTCCATCTTGAAAGCCATCCAGGGAAGATCACAATCTGTCTGTGCTGCCATCTCTGTTCTTCTTCTAAGAACCCATGATTAGTTCAGCATAACCTCATCTCCAGGGCAACTGACTGACAACCCTGACCTCCTTGCAGGAGACTGGGACACGGCATCTCTAAAGGATTCTCCCAGCTGTTGGTCAACCTTAGGTTGAAGATCAAATTTTTCTGTATTTGTTAAAAATAAGAAAACAGTTAACTAGCTGAGAAAGAGGCAGGAAGGCCAGAAGCAGTCCTGTCTTTAAGAAAAAGAATAAACTGACAATTACAGCAAGATGCTATGGGCCTCAGGACAGGGAAGAATACAGTTGTGTAGAACAGTAAGGCCAGGGGACTGTACATCACAACGTGGACATAAACACGGTCACATGAACACTGATGGACTTATGTGGGTGTTCCACAGGTGACCCAAGTGACAGTGGAAACTGCAACATCTGGGCTGATGGAGTTGTGAGCTGACAGGGTCTGGGACATGTCTGTAGGAAAAAGGCTTTACTAAGGAGTAGAAATTAAGGTTCTAATTTAGGAAATGAGAGGATAACACATAACTAGAAGCTAAAGTCATCAAGAATATTAGTGAGCGAGTAATGGAAGAAAGAGAGTTTCACAGAAAGTTTCTGATAAATTTATGAAAACCCAATTATCTAAAATAGTATATTAGAAATCATAGCAAAACTCCCCAAGTCCCAATGCTTTTCCAAAAAAAAAAAAAAGAAATTACCTATGTCCTATGTTTTTTACTTACCAGTCCTAAAATAACTCATAATTGAATCTCTAGCAACTCCCGGAATCTTGCAGGTAGAAAACAACATTCGGAATTGGTTCATGTCTAGAGGAGTATTTCCAGATTTGTGTACAGGCAATTTTTCTCTATTAAAAAAGCATTTTGATCAAAAAGTCATTGTTAAAACTCACTATAAAGCCATCACGACTATATAATCCTTCACTGAATAACTCAGGTTGACAGCATTTGCTTATTTCCCACAATGGGCAAGCCCAAGCTCAGCCCGTGCCAGGGCCCTGAGTGCCCTACCCTCATGGCTCAGCCCATGCCCAGGGCCCTGAGTGCCCTACCTTCACGGCTCAGCCCATGCCCAGGGCCCTGAGTGCCCTACCCTCACGGCTCAGCCCATGCCCAGGGCCCTGAGTGCCCTACCTTCATGGCTCAGCCCATGCCCAGGGCCCTGAGTGCCCTACCTTCACAGCTCAGCCCATGCCCAGGGCCCTGAGTGCCCTACCCTCACGGCTCAGCCCATGCCCAGGGCCCTGAGTGCCCTACCCTCACGGCTCAGCCCATGCCCAGGGCCCTGAGTGCCCTACCTTCACGGCTCAGCCCATGCCCAGGGCCCTGAGTGCCCTACCCTCACGGCTCAGTCCATGCCCAGGGCCCTGAGTGCCCTACCCTCACGGCTCAGTCCATGCCCAGGGCACTTAGCACTCTTACCTTCTTAGCAGCTGCCAGTAGTTCAAGTTGTGCCAAAGAATTATACTTCCTCTTTCTAACTGAGTGCCTTCCCTTGCAGGCCAGCAGTGTTCAAAATGCGGAGAAGGACCCACAAAGTTCACATTGAGCTGGGATGGCATACGCACATCCAGGTAGGCAACATTGAGCCACCACTCCTCCAGCTAAAAGAAATTAAGAACACTGGTTCTTCAAAATATCTGAACATGTAACTGCCAGCAAGTAAAGAAAGCATGCTGCATTTGTTCCTTTTTATTCCATGTTCAAAACAACATCTGAAGTCATCATAGAGACTGAAAACCCTACCGTAATACCCGCCCTTCCTTTCTCGTTCCCTCCCACTTTAGAACTACAAGCTCCTAAATATTAGTTGGTTTAATTACACTATCAACAAGGTACTTAGGTGGCTCCTAGAGTGTAACAGACATTCCCTGAAACCTCACTTAATGATCACAGCTAGTAAGCCATTTATAATGTTCCTTTACCAAACAAAATCTGAAATTCTAGCTAGAAATGCAAGACTTCAGTGTGCTTCAAATTAACTTACACCTTTCTCTAATAGTCCTTTTTATGTGCCCCCTTTCACAGCAAGTAGCTGAATTCTTACCAAGAGAGTAGACACTAGATCTTATCAGTTTCCCTGGAGGTTTTTGTTTTTTTAAATGATGGTACAAACTGTAGTTGGTAACCCAGAAACAGACCAGAGAAAAACGAATATAAGCAGAGCAACAACCTCTTTACCTTTACCCCACTTTAGTTAAAACCTCCCCAGGACTCAAAATCGAGAACAAAGGAATCTGGAAGCAGGAAATGTTACTTTTTCAGCAGAAGGATCAATGTCATCAAAAACCAGACACATTACTCTTTAAAATGGTAAGTTACCATCATTAGCTTCAGCTAAGGCAATGCCTTTTAATTCTGAAAATTCTTCTAATTCTAATTCTGACTCATACACTGAGAAGTGGTTGAGCTCAGAAGTCAGAGGAGAATGCTGCTGGCAAAGGGGGGCCTGGGGATCCCAGCAGCTTCTCCTTCAGTCTGTCTACCTCAGCATATGTCCAGCTGCTTCCCACTTCTCCAGTGCTGTTTAAATTCACCGGCATCCGAACCACACCGATGGGTGAGGAGATGGCTCGGTGGTGGAGAGTTTGCCCAGCATGTGTAACTCTAGATCCCATGACCAATATTGGCCAAAGCATATACCACACAGAGTGTGAATTAAAATAAGGATTTCTGGGCCTCATGATGGACTTACTGAGTCAAAGATTACACATTCCAGGAAATCTGCATTTTAACCCATTCTCAGGTAAGACAAAGGCTCACTTATAAACAAATGCTCTCCAATGATGTGAATCATTCTTTTGTGATCACAATGACAGTGACTCCAAGCACTTTAGGCAATAATTTAAATATGAAAGCTATATACATTCTAAATTCTTTAAATATCAAGTTTCCAATTATAAATATATAAAATAAATACCCAGTTTCTTTTTCCTTTAGCCCTTTCAAGTAATTTCTGATGCAATTTCTCACCAACTCCATTTTGAAACTTTTGAACTATTTCTTCAGTTTTCTTATATTCTTCTTCATTTGCAAATGGCTTTACTATAAAAAAAAGCGATATTTAGACATAAGTGTTCCCATATCACCTCAATCATTTTTATACAAATCTACACATCAGTAGATTTGCACTGCAATTTTCATGTTGCAAACTATTTGCAACATGAAAATTGCAGTGCAAATAATATTTTTTTAAAAAAGAAATAAAACAGTAGATATTGTATAGTGTAGTCCCAATATTCTGAAATTATCCCCAAAGTATTCTAGATGACAGTTACAGAGGCGAGGCTGCCCCCTAGCTATTATGCAGTAGAAAGTAAGTCCTATTTAACTGCAAGTAAGAGAAATTAAAGCCTGCTGTGGGATGTCTTTCTGCATGTTGTGATTATGTGCTGATCTCACTGACCGATAAATAAAGCTGCTTTGGTCTATGGCAAGACAGGATAGAGCCAGGCAGGAAATCCAAGCAGAGATACAGGAGAAGAAGGGCAGAGTCTGGGAGACGCCAGTCAACCAGCCAGCCAGCTGCACAAGGAACAACATGCTATCAGACCAGTAACGCCACAGCCATGTGGCAAAACAGAGATCACAGAAATGGGTTAATTTAGGTTGAAGAACTAGCCAGTAATAAACCTGAGCCAGCAGCCAAACACTTATTAGTAATATAAGCCTCTGAATGGTTATTTGGGAACTGCCGGGCAGGAGAGAACCATCCGCTTACAAAAGCCTTTTCCATTGATATTTAAATTAGAAGCATGACTCCTCCATAGGCAATGTAATATGTATTTAGGGTGTCTAAGAGCCAAAACAGTTTCCTACTAAGGAAAAAAGGAAGGAAGAAAGAAAAGAAAACGGAAAACAAGAAAACCATCCAAATTTCCCGAGTCTATGAAAATCAACTGTTTTGAAAATTAAAGTTTATTAGAAATCAAATTAATATATTTGGATTTTTTTTGTGTGTGTGTCTTTAAAATCTACCTAGCACAATGTAAAATCCTATTTAAAATAGCTGTATTCGCCAGGTGGTGGTGGCGCATGCCTTTAATCCCAGCACTTGGGAGGCAGAGTCAGGCGGATCTCTGTGAGTTCGAGGCCAGCCTGGTCTACAAAGCGAGTTCCAGGAAAGGTGCAAAGCTACACAGAGAAACCCTGTCTCAAAAAACCAAAAAAAAAAAAAAAAAAAAAAAAAAAAGTTGTATTCAGAGAGAATAAGTGAGTACTCAAAAAAGTCAATGATCTGTGAATTTTTAAATGTTAGCATTCCCAGATGAATGTAGACTTAAAAAAGAAAAGGAGGAGAAGGTATTTGAAAAGCAAAACAAAATAGGGCTGAGGTGATATCTAAACTAATAAAGTATTTATCTTTTTAGCAAGAAGACCTGGGTTTGATCCCCAGGATCCATGTTAAAAACTAACAAACAAAAAGCATGGACCAGAGGCAAGCAGGTGCATACCATCAAAAAAAAAAAAAAAAACAAACCAATAATAAAAAATAAAAAAAGACAGCATACACATGCAAGCGTGTGTACACAGGTGTGTGTATGCACACACACACACACACACACACACACACACACACACACACACACCCCTCCTTCCAGTTCATCCAGTGGAACCACACATATTTATCTCCACTCCATCTAGAAACACATTAAAACAACAGTAGCATAATTTTAAAAGGAGTGCAGGGGCAGTGTTAAGAGCACTGGCTGTTTTTCCTGGCGTCCTGAGTTCAATTCCCATCACCCATGGCAGCTCACAACTGTCTAGTGGAACCTGATGTCCTCTTCTGGTATTCAGACAGATACATAAAATACATTAAAAAATCTAAAATAATAATAATAAAGTGAGTGAAATCTACAAGGAGAGAGAGACAGACAGACCAGGGGTGGGCAGGCAGACAGAAAACTACACATTAAGCTAACATTTCACAAATCCAGAAAACACAGTGAGCCAGACACAGTGGCCAATCTGTAGAGTCCCAGCCACTGGAGGGGCTGAGGCAGCAGAAATTCAAGGCCAGTCTAAGCAATATACTGAAACCCTGTTCAAAAAAAACAAGCTAATAAACAAACAAACTGGAGAAAATGATTACTGGCTTTGTAAAATAGAGAAAATAAGTATCTAAGTCCTGAAGAATAAAAGATTACAGAAAATACAAGAAAGGTTCAGTGTAAGTCAATAAACAAGCCAATTCTGATAGCAGAACCCAAGGTTCAAGAATTCAAGGCATAAAGTACGTTCAATAACAAAGGGAAAATGAAGGATGAAGAGACTGCTACAGGTATTCACCAAAACCAACAGAGACAACCACCCATCCACACAGAGAGACAACCACCCATCCACACAGAGAGACAACCACCCATCCACACAGAGAGACAACCACCCATCCACACAGAGAGACAACCACCCATCCACACAGAGACAACCACCCATCCACACAGAGACAACCACCCATCCACACAGAGAGACAACCACCCATCCACACAGAGAGACAACCACCCATCCACACAGAGACAACCACCCATCCACACAGAGACAACCACCCATCCACACAGAGAGACAACCACCCATCCACACAGAGACAACCACCCCATCCACACAGAGAGACAACCACCCATCCACACAGAGACAACCACCCCATCCACACAGAGAGACAACCACCCATCCACACAGAGAGACAACCACCCATCCACACAGAGACAACCACCCCATCCACACAGAGACAACCACCCATCCACACAGAGAGACAACCACCCATCCACACAGAGAGACAACCACCCATCCACACAGAGAGACAACCACCCCATCCACACAGAGAGACAACCACCCCATCCACACAGAGAGACAACCACCCCATCCACACAGAGACAACCACCCATCCACACAGAGAGACAACCACCCCATCCACACAGAGAGACAACCACCCATCCACACAGAGAGACAACCACCCCATCCACACAGAGAGACAACCACCCATCCACACAGAGAGACAACCACCCCATCCACACAGAGACAACCACCCCATCCACACAGAGAGACAACCACCCCATCCACACAGAGACAACCACCCCATCCACACAGAGAGACAACCACCCCATCCACACAGAGAGACAACCACCCATCCACACAGAGAGACAACCACCCCATCCACACAGAGAGACAACCACCCCATCCACACAGAGAGACAACCACCCCATCCACACAGAGAGACAACCACCCCATCCACACAGAGAGACAACCACCCCATCCACACAGAGAGACAACCACCCCATCCACACAGAGACAACCACCCCATCCACAAAACTTTTTCTTAAGGCTAGGAAAAAAGATTCTGGCCCACACTAAAAAAAAGTGGTACTATACTGAAAATACACATCTTATATTGAAGTATTATTCACAAAATGCAGGAAACAGAAATAACTTAAGTATCTGTCAACTGATAAATAGAGAAAGAACTGTACTACAAAGACACTGAAAAGCTATCATTCAGCCATTAAAAAAAAATGGAACATTGACATTACAACACAGGTAAAACTGGAAACACTAAGTGAACAAAGCCTAGAACAGAAGCCAACACGATCTGGTACATCATCTGGTAACACTGACACATGGAAATCTCAAAGGGGAGGGCGGGGAGCAGGGTGTGGAAGGTTGATCAGTAGGTACTAAAGGAGATAGAAACAAGAAGCTCTGGAATGCTGCTATGGACAATTACACACTGAGTGTCTTGGAAAGCAAGATCTTGAATGTTTTCAACATAATGAAATATTGTTTGAAGAGACAGATATTTGACCTATTTTAAACATTACATGATATACATATATTGAAATCACATAGTACCCAGCTAATATGTATATGTTTTTGTTTCTAGGTAACAGCTTGCATTTAGTTTAAATTTTAAAAAAGTTAAATTACATGCTCAGCTTTCTCCACATCTCTAACTGATGAGTTCAAGAAAAGAGTGCCGGAATTCACATGTGTGCTAATGAAATTACTAGGTCTCTTCCCTGCACTCAACAGTAAGATCCACTAGTCACCAAGTCCAACCCAAGCACACAGAGTTCCCAGCGAGATTTTCAGAATCTCAATCTTAAATGTGAATGCCCAAGGATTGGCAGGTGTTGTGGAGGCCCGGCCTCGGCGTATAACATTAACATGGCTACACCATTTTCATCAGAGCGCTGTGTCTACATTTATATGACCTTCACAAGATTTGGTCTGTGGCCCTCCTTCATAGAGAGGTTGGTTTAGGTTGGGCTCTCCTGTGAAATTCTAGCCTCTCCCTTTCATGCCCCACCTACACATGATCCCAGAAGGAAATGCTGGAGTTACAGAGAGTGGAAGGTTTACTGAAGGCAGGGACTCCAGCTATCTGGCTTTCAGGAGGAGGCGGGAGTTTTCAATGATACAACTGTTTTAAAAAGTCACCCATACTCCTGTAATAATAAACTAATAAACTCCTTGGCTTACCAAACTGAACTCAGATGGAATTATTTCTTTGGTCTGTTGCCGGTGCCTTGTCTGAGGCTAATGAACAATTGCTCATGTCTCCTTGGAAAGCTAACACATTGGTGCTCAAACAGAGACAGACACACAGGGGTACAGGTGACTTAGGACACAGCTGGAATGGCAAGGAAACAGGACCAACGCTGAGAGCAGAGGAGCTTCAGGACAGTCCTGACACAGACACCTCCCCTAGGATGGAACGGTGTGTCTCCTTGCTGTGGTAGAAACTGAATTATCCCTGCTCTGGTAACACCTGCAACCGAGGCTACCCATCTCCCAGGAAAGAACTTCGCCCACAAGGGAAGAACAATGAGAAGACAGTATGTGGTGGCATCCTCCACGACAGTCTCTGGTTAGCAAGTGAACCAGACAAACCTGGGAACGAGATGGAGGTACTGCTCACAAAAGAAAAAAGGAAATAAGAAATAAGAAAGGAAAAGACATGACTGGTCCTGGGTTTTGGCACCAGATGAATGAAAAAAAAATTTAAAAAGGGCATGAGTGTTCCTAGGTATGGTGGAGGAGAAAGTTTACTGCAGATATGAGGGAGAGCATAGCCAGAGGCAGAGACATCTGGGAGAGTCCAGAGTGGACGTGACCAGACTGAGCCAGGCCATGTGAGGAGAGGGGGGAGGGAACAGGGGAGAGACACAGCAAGAGGCCAGGAAGGTAAAGGGTAGAAGAAAGGGGCCAAAAAAGAACCAGCACAGCAAAATGGCTGGATTACAGAGGTAAGGGCAGATGGGGGAAGGACACCCAGCTCAAGGGCTGGAGAGGTTTAGGGTAGGCGGTGGGTTATGCCAGCAAGGAGGGCCCTGTAACAGGTAGAGACTGAGGATGCAGGGAGACCCTGACAACCAGTATCCACTCCGATATGTTAAATAGGAACCTCAGCCATGTGCTCCAGGTTTGAGACCTAACAGTTCACTCTATTTCTAATGGCAGGAGGGCCACAAGGCAAAGTACAAATTAGATCTGGCTGTTCTAAGTATCCCCTCCTGACATCCAAAATCTTGGAACTCGTCGATATACTGAACAATGTGTGAGGGAGAAAATGAGGTGGAAATGATAGCAGGGGGACTGGGCATGAGAGAGGTAGTGTGTGACACCCAGCTCTCTGAGACACACAGGACTACAGTAAAAAGGCAGTTAAGAAGCATGGACCATGATATCCTCATCTAGGGGTGCTGAGAAGAAGGTATATTCTTTTGTGTTAGGGTGGAATGTTCTGTAGATATCGATTAAGTCCATTTGAGTCATAACATCTGTTAGTTCCCTTATTTCTCTGTTAAGTTTCTGTCTGGCGGACCTGTCCGTTGGTGAGAGTGGGGTGTTGAAGTCTCCCACCACTAGTGTATGGGGTTTGATGTGTGATTTAAGCTTTAGTAACGTTTCTTTTACAAATGTGGGCGCCCTTGTATTGGGGGCATAAATATTCAGAATTGAGACTTCATCTTGTTGGATTTTCCCTGTGATAAATATGTAATGTCCTTCCCGATCTCTTTCAGTTGATTTTAGTTTGAAGTCTATTTTATTAGATATCAGGATAGCTATACCAGCTTACTTCTTAAATCCATTTGATTGGAAAGACTTTTCCCAGGCTTTTATTCTGAGGTAGTGTCTGTCTTTGAAGTTGAGGTGTGTTTCTTGTATGCAGCAAATGGATGGATCTTGTTTTTATATTCATTCTGTTAGCCTGTGTCTTTTTATAGGTGAATTGAGATCATTGATATTAGTGGATATTAATGACCAGTTATTGTTAATTCCTGTTATTTTTTGATGGTAGTGTTGTATGTTTCTGCTGGCAGAGGGTGCCTGGATTGGTCTACTCTGGTGACTGGTCTAGTAAATACCCTAACTGTCATCATAGAGCCTTTGTCCAGTGACTGATGGAGGCAGATACAGAGATCCACAGCCAGGCACCAGGCTGAGCTCTGGGAATCCAATCAATGAGAGAGAGGAGGGATTCTGCAGGCAGGGGACATGGAGATCATGATGGGAGGACGTGCAGAGATGACCGGCCACACTAGTGGAAGCCCATGAACTGTGGACTGGTGGCTGTGGAGCCCCCATGGGACTGGACTAGGTCCTCTGGATACAGAAGATGGTTGTTCAGCTCGAACTGTTTGAGGGGCACCCAGGCAGGGGGATCAGGATCAGTCCCTGGTGCATTGGCAGGCTTCTGGGAATCTGTTGCCTGTGGTGTGACACCTTGTATAGCCTTGTTGCAGTGGGAAGGGGCTTGGACCTGCCTAGGCTCAGTGTGCCGGGCTCTGCTGACTCCCCATGGGAGACCTTGATTTGGAAGATGTGGGGATGTGAGGTGGCTTGGGAGAGAGGGCTGGGGGGGTGGGAAGAGGGAGGAGGTGGGATCTGTGGATGGTACGTAGAGTGAATAGAAAATTTCTTAATAAAGAAAAATGGAGAGAAAAAAAAAAGAAGCATGGACCTTGGGACTGTTGTGGGGTTTTGCTGCTTTGCTGAGCCCAATGATAAATCATGATCTTTACAGGGTAAGAAAGAATCTGGTTGATCTGAGTGAATTGGTGTGGAATGTAAATTGGGGTTATAAAGTGCTAAAAAGGGAATTTAAAAAAAAAACAAACAAACAGAAAGGGGGACCTGTCTGGATCACTCAAATGGAGCGAGGGTCACAAAGATAAAGGGCTAGGAGAAGGGGCAGCCAAAATGAAGAATGCATGAGGAAACCATGTAGGAACCTATGGTTTTGCACTCTAAGTAACAAATAAAGTATGAGGGGATAGAATATACACAGCATGAAAGAATGTGGAAGGGGTGGGTACTAGAAGCTAAAGGTTTAAGTGGGGATGGGGATGGGGTGGGAGAAGGAGGGGTAGAGGGGTGGGCTAGCCACAACTAAGGACTTATGAAACCTCACTAATTTGTAACCTAATCAAAAATACATCAAGGGGAGGCGTTGAACAAAGGTTCCTACATTAGTGAACAATGCTGCTCCCTTCATTTTTCCCTCTGCTTTTGAAGGGATCATGTACCTTGAATTCCTGAGCCTTGGTTATTAAATGAAAACCTCAGTGCCAGGGATGGGTTCCATTCCTATGAGCACCCCAACAATACAGGCCGTTGCCATTGTTCTTTGTTGCCCACAATGACTAGATCAGTGGTTCTCAACCTGTGGGTTGCAACCCCTTTGGGGTCACACAACCCTTTCATTGGGGTCACATAGCAGATACTCTGCGTATCAGATATTTACATTATGATTCATAACAGGAGAAAAAATAGTTGTTTGTAGCCATGAAATAACATCTGGATGAAGAACTGTATTAAAGGGGTACATCACTAGGAAGGTCCAGAGCCACTGGACTAGATGATAAGACCTTACTGCTAAGGACATCACACACTTGGGCGGCAGGGCACAGGGGAATCAATGAACTGACCAGGAAACTGCTGGAAGGTGCTGTGTAGTCTGATGGAACATAAAAGACATGAATACTGTATCCAGTGCTGGACTCTGCATGCTACACGACCAACCTGTAAGGCAACATTGTAACCACTGCTGCAATAGAGGCATGACCATTCATGGGGGTAACCACTCTTTTTACAGCATTTGAGACCTGTTCCTCAGGAGAAAAGCCATGCCTCATCTCATAAATATAATCAAAACCCATCAAACAGAGGAATCATAAGCTCTAGCAAAGACAACCTACTGATGTTTTCCTAAATGATCATGTTGTCAAAATGCCTTCTAACTATATTCATAGATTTGTGCTGCTCTCAACCTTGGTCAGAGGAGCTTCTTACTGCAATGGGTAATAGTTAATGCAGAGACTCATGACTGTTTAAAGGGTAAGAATAAGTGACTGAGTGTTTGGCATAGACAGGCTATCTCTATCAACCCCCTCACCAAGATTCAGGAAGCAAGAGGCGTTGGAGTGAGTCTAAGAGCAGGAGGGTAGATGGAGTGCTGGGAAATGCTGTCCTCTGGACACTATCGTTGATGCACTCATGAACTCAGCACCTCCTCAAGATCGGGAGCTAACTCTAGCACAGAGCCGGGAAGTGAGAAGGAGAGGGAGAAAGAGAAGGGGCAAAGAGAGAGGAGAGGGGAGGAGAGCGGGGAAGGAGGGGGGGAAGAGAAGTGAGAAGGAGAGGGGGAAAGAGAAGGGGGAAGAGAGAGGAGAGGGGAGGAGAGCGGGGAAGGAGGGGGGAAGAGAAGTGAGAAGGAGAGGGGGGAAGAGAGAGGGGAAAAAGAGGAGAGAAAAAGGGGGAAGCAGAGGGGAAAGGAAAGGAGTAGAAGGGGGAAGAGAGGAGGGGGAAAGAGAAGGAGGAAGGAGAGGGAGGATGAAGGAGGGGAAGAGAAGTGGGAAGGAGAGGGGGGAAGAAAGAGAGGAGTAGGAGAAGGGGGGAGGCGATAAGGGGGGGAGGAGGGGAAAAAGAGCTCCACAATGCACATTTTTAAGAGGAAAGAAAACTGACTCAATATTTTATGTCTAACTGTAAACAAGAATGTTCCCCCATTGCAGTGTTTAGGAATAAACTATGAACACAAAGGGAAAAATTAAGCAATGAAAAAGAAGGTGGAAATGTAACGAATAAGCACCAAACTAAAATGACTGGCTCATTTACAAACAACTAAACCAGAGGTTCTCAACCTGTGGATTACGACCCCCGTGGCAGCCAAATGACCTTTTCACAGAGGTCACCTAATACCATTGGAAAACACAGAAATTTGCATTAGGATTCACAACAGTAGCAAAGTTATAGTTATAGAGTAGCAATGAAAATAATTGTATGGTTGGGGGTCACTACAACATGAGATACTGCATTAAACGGTCGCAGCATTACGAAGTTGAGAACCACTGCTCTCAACCCTGAGTGGCCAAGTGAATGAAGGTAAAGAGTTATTAAAATCTGGTGGCTGCTGACTTAAAGTGGTGATCGTATATATACATATACATACACATACATGTATGTGTATGTATATGTATATGTATATGTATATGTATATATATGAATGATGAGAATTTGAGGGGAAATGTGGACATGAGGGACCGTACATATGATCAGACAGGTGTTAGAGAGAAAACTGCAGAACTAATTTACAATATCTGCAACTACAAGATCCAAGAAATATTAGGTCAAATATGGTGATAGCGAAAGACACAGAGAAAGATTTCAAAATCGTTGCCCTAAGTGGGACTTGTACAAGCAGATGGAGACATTTACAATACAGGCAATTAATACTATCAGACTTTTCAAACCATGGAAAAAATAACTTTTAAAAAGTTTTACATATTGTAAGGAAGAGCCTGGAGGCATCTACAATTAGACCCACATTGACATCGCTTCTCTGTCACTAACAATATTAATCTACACTAGAAGATGATGAACATACCTGATTCAAGGTATTTTTTTAACGATTCTTCAAGTGAAGGGACAGGCAATGGTGGAAGAGAATCCTGATACTGAAATGTCCGTTCTTCAATTGATTTTGCCAATTGATTTTCCATGATATAGTCAAAGTAGAAAAACTGAAAAAAAGAGCAACATCAGTCACAATTTCAATCTCATATTTGTAAACTTGTTGGACAAAGAAAATCAACTTTTAACAGTGTAAATTTAACATACTAGGAATCAAAGCGTCATCAGCGAGACCAGCAGTCATCATCATACACCAGACAGTGCAGTGTGCTA
Organism: Peromyscus californicus insignis; assembly: GCF_007827085.1. NCBI lineage: Eukaryota > Metazoa > Chordata > Mammalia > Rodentia > Cricetidae > Peromyscus > Peromyscus californicus. Next base: position 12,788,271 of record NW_026294584.1, on the reverse strand, counting down.
CAAAAAGCATGCTTACTCCCTAACCACACTGCTTTACATAAGAAAACAGAAATCTCAGAGTTAGTCATCCGTTTGAGAGGTCATCCTGGGTATCCAAATGCAAATCCGTTAGGTTATACCCACCCCTTCTACAAGGCAACATTACAGGGCATTAGGGAACCTCAGAGTGTCTTGCTGGGTGGATAGGATTGGATGTGTAGAAAAATATTATGGTCTGAGAAACTCTGAAAAGCAATGCAGAGGTGTGGAAGAATGGGTCATGGAATATTTCAGACTGTAAGAATTCATGTGACAAGCTGATGTAACTTAAAACTATGCAGATGGCACGGGACCTAATCAGATTGGCTTTGAGTATCATAACCCAATCTTAAATATTTTCTACATTTGTGGTAAATCTCATCAAAATCAAACTAACCCCATATATGAATAGGGTACACTGGCATTAAATAAAAATTAAGATTTCTGAAAAAGTTGTTTATAAATTTCTTATAAAAACAGTAACTAAGAAAATAAGAAATTAATGCTGAATAAAAACTTCCTGTCCTTTCATATCCTATTGTAAAACAGCAAAGTTAAATAAAACATTCTACTCATGTGTTATAAAAGTTAACAATATCAGAAACAAAGGCATGGCAGATTACTTTGGCTAATACCTTAGGACCTCAAAGTTCAGCCTCTTCCTTTTTAATGGTTTCACTTACAGCCCATTTGAATATTGATAAACAGCTTCGGACTTAACAGTGGCTCTTGGTCCTAAACACAGACTCAGCCGCTTTCTAACCATCTGCTCCTAGGCAATTGACTGGAAAAAAAATGGGAATGTGTATTTGGTGGTAGTGGGCTGCCATAGCACACATGTAAGAGGGCAACTTACAGGAGTTTGTTCTTGTCTACTTTGTGGGTCCTGGGGATCACACTTGGGTTATCTGGCTTGGCTGCAGGTGCCATATCTAATGATCAGTCTCACTGGATCTCAAAATGTATCCTTTTATATTTGAGACAGAATCTCACTATGTACCCCTGTTGTCCTGGAACTAGCAATGTAGACCAGGCTTGCCAGAATTCACACGGACCTGCCTGCCTCTGACTCCCTAGTGCCACCAACACCCATCCAACTCTAGGCAAGGAACTAATAGAATCTCTTCATCTTTCAATGTATAACCATACAGTCATCAGAATTTTTTTTTTTTTTTTTTTTTTTTTTTTTTTGGTTTTTCGAGACAGGGTTTCTCTGTGTAGCTTTGTGCCTTTCCTGGAACTCACTTGGTAGCCCAGGCTGGCCTCGAACTCACAGAGATCCGCCTGGCTCTGCCTCCCGAGTGCTGGGATTAAAGGCGTGCGCCACCACCGCCCGGCCAGAATTTTTTTTAATGCCCTAAAAGCATGCCATAAAAACAGTCCATCCTGAAACAACTATATTATGGTGTAACTGTTAATGATGACCTCAACTCCTACATACCCTTTTTAGTCTCCAGAACTTGTCTTTATGATAGATGATCATTACTCCTGTGGTTGCAACTGGGTTTAATCTACAAAAAAGGGACTTAAATAGGCAGGACCTAACCAAATCATTTGAATCTTTGGGGTAAAGAGGCTGCCACCTCTATGTCTATATCCACGACCTCAAGAATTCAGAGACAAACAGTGCTGACAGGAATGGGAACCTCAATCCTACTGCAAATGAGCAGGAATTAAATTCTGCCAACATAATGAACCCGAAGAAGGATTCTCCCTCCTAAAACCTCAGAAAATGACTCATAACAGAAACCCTGACCTCTCCTTTAGGGATTCTGTGCAGGGTCAACAGCTAAACTCACTCAGACTTCTGATCTACAGAAGCTGTGTTCATTCACCTGCTAAGCTTGTGATCATCTGCTGTGACAGCAACAGGAAACTAATACGCAACAGCAAGCCCTTCTCTTCACACTTCCTTGTCACTTAATAGACACCACAAAGCCAGAACAAGAATACTAATTTTATGTTGCCATGGTGCTCAATTCCCGCAGCAGGTAATCATAGATTCTTCAAGAGTTGTCTTAAGTTTTCAACCACATAGATTAAGTTAAACGATTCCAATAACGTTAAGAAAACGATTACAATAACTAGAGTGGATTTCCTGAAAGCAAAGTGATGTGAACTCAGAGAAGTAGGAAAGAGACCCAGGAAGAGTAAGTAAACAAATAAGAGTGTCACATACCAGTAAACCAAGATGAAGTGTTCAGGACTGCCAGGAGTTTGAACAATTCTGATTTGAAACCACGGGAACCTGAACAAGGCTGATGACTGCAAGAAGGAAGAAATGCGCTCAGCTAACGATCAGGAAGGGGAAAGAGGCTGGAGAAGGAGAGAATGGTCATCAGTTAGACAGCAAGTTTGGATCACTGTAGAGCTAGCTATGTTACAGGCAACCTATTAGGTGGACCTAAGGAGCACAGGGAACCTTCCGGTGCCCGCAGCTAAGCTAGGCTGAAGCAGAAGCAGAAAGCAAAGTTCAGAAACTCCTCCCACCAACCCAAGGACAACTCCGCACTGTGGATGAGGACAAGTGGGGAAACACCACGAAACTAGCAAAACCAACCAACCGATCGAGCACCCCGACATGCTAGCTGGGCGGCGCAACTCAGGGATACCCAAGACCCGAAGGGCGAGACGCCTGCGGACGCCACACCCGCGCCCGACCCCACTGGACTCTGCTCCGCTCCGCGCAATTCAGCACCCCTCGCCCCTTGGGAAGGGAAGGAGAGCGCGCCGTCTGCACGGGAACGCTCACCTCCGCACCCCGCCTAGCCCTCCGCGATCACCCGCTAGCCCGGCCGGCCTGCCAGCCCTGCGCTGCCCAGGAGCCCGACTCGGACGGAAAGCCGCGAGGGTCCCGCCCTGAGCGCGTCGGGGAACGGGATTGGACGGAAAGCCACGAGGGTCCCGCCCGCCCTGCGCGCGTCGGGGAACGGGATTGGGCGGGGAGCCGCGAGGGTCCCACCCCGCGCTGGAAAGGGTGGGCAGACCAGGCGGGCCGCTACCGACCTGGTGCCGCCCCCGCCGGTTTTCCAAGCTCGGGTTGCATCCCTGGCTGCGGACCCCCGGAACGCGAGCAGAAAATCCGATTAGCGGCTTCGCAGTCCCGGCTAAAGCAGCTTCCTGCCGGATGCTGCGGGAGGTTGGCCGTGGTCCGGAGAGATGTGGGCGGCTCCGCCCACGCACGGGCACAACCCTGAGGATGGGTAAGGAAGGCCAGGCTCAGCCTGGTTTTCACCCAACCTCTTCTCCGCTTGGCGCTGTGTTCCTTTCTCTTCTCACGCCCAGTCGCCCCGCCCCCTCGTGAGTGCGAGCCTCTTTTGCATGACCCAAGCAAGAATTTACAGAGGCATGTTATTGTTTACCCTGTCTACTGGCAAGGGAAAAGCAGTAGCACAGATCCGGTTTGGCCTCGTCGCCTTCTTCGAGACTTGAGATTTGTCCAGCTCCCAGCCAGCCCTCTGCTGCAAGCCCTTGGAGTCTCCAGGAATGTTCAAGCTTCAGTCTTGGGACTGGTCTGGAGTTTTTTATTGGCCCAAGAAGTAGCATTTTTAATTCAGAGTGTATCTAGGAGTTCTAGAGGAAGACTATGAGGTTAATTTAGTTTCATAGGTCAATGCATTTTTCATTTACCTCCTGAAATAAATTGTCTCAATTTTCATCATATATACACAGTTTATTTCTTCCACTGTTAGATTTCCGTGGAAGGAAAAAATATTTTACATGCTGTGGTCTGGTATCCAACACGGTTTTAAAAATTCATTTCAGTTAATGCATTAAAAGCCGCAATCTGTCTTTCTGAATTCCTTTTGGTAGTAAAGTCTGCCCTGAACTGAGGCTATGTGTCATTGAAGGATTTGGTGTGAATCGTCAGCAGTTTTCTACAGAATTACTAATGTGATTCATGCCTGTACAGCTTGCTGGAGGTATTATGTAATCAAGCTGAACCACCTCTGTAAGCTTGTCAACCCCTCGTGGTTGTGTTACATTCCGGGTAATGTTAAATTTTGCTTACAAGATAGAATTCTTAAACTGATAGAGCTTCTTAGAAACCTTCATTGTACTTTTTTAGTTAAAAAAAAATCGGCACCGCTTTAAAAATTTATATATATTGAATGTTTGCTGGTGGCCAAGAATTTAGGATCACTCGCCTTCTCTGTTTTTGCTTGTATCGTTATGAGGATTAACCCAGGCCTTTATCCAGGTCTCTACCACTGAGCTACCTCACTACTTCACTTCCCTTTTCTTCCTGGTCTCATTAGAAACAAAGACTATGGCTTCTCAGAAAGAGAGAAAATTGGGGGACTCCAAAGGAGTGAAACATGGAGTATGGAGAAAAAAAATGACAATCTATGTAAAAACATAGACAAACAGTTTCTATAAAATATTTCCTTCCGAATGTATAATAAATTTTTGGATGTCAAATTTCAAATTATGTAGCATTCAGATTAAACTTGAACAGGCTTGCATTTCTTAGCGCAGGACAGAGATTTAAAGTTGATTGCTAGTGGTGGTTGTAACTTCTTTAAGTTTCTATAAAAATCATTCATTTGGAGCACTGTGCAGTTCTTCCTCAATCTGCCACACATTTAAAAGACCTTTACAGACAAGTCTGGATATAGTTGACCACAAAAATTATAAGATACTGAATTCTCATTTCTATCTCCATAGCTAGCTTACTAATAAGACTTGTGAATTTAATGGAGTGAAATATAATACAGCACTCTACCCTAAATTTATCCAAAAGGAACAAGTTGAAGAAATACTTACTGAAATGAAAAGTATCTCCCAGGACCCCCAAGACCAAGTTCTCAGCACAAAGGGGATTCATTTGCCCCAGAGGGACAGAGGGCAGGGAATAGGAGACAAAGACGGGGATGTAGAGGACGTGGCAGAAGGGGGAGGGAACAAGAGAAAGGGGACAGGAGTATTTGTCCTGGAGGGACAAAGGACTGCCTCTGCAGAGAGAGGAGACAGATGGGACACATAGGAAAATGGTGGTTTATAAAGGTACAGGGGGAATGGTGAGGTGTTTAATTTTAATTGGACGTGCTGATTAGGTGAGCCTAAGGGGCTTTTGATTGCTGGACTTCAGTACTTCGATAACTGGACCTTGGTAGTCAGCCTCAGGAGGAGGAAGTGGCCAGGTAAGGGAGTAGTCCTTGGTGTCTGGCTTTAGGGATGTAATCTAATCGTTTTTAGCAAGGCCGAGGGAATGGGGGAGAAGGGCAGGGCCTGTCAGAGCCATGTTTGCCATGCTCAAGCTGGCCAGAGTCTCTTCACTTCTATTATCCTATTTTTAATGAAAAGAGGTAGAAGAAGCGTGGTTATTTTGAGAAACAGCCAACAGCAAACTAAAGGATGCTAGATACAAATAGATGATGTTAAAAATTAACTGTGCTGGGGTTGGGGGTTTAGCTCAGTGGTAGAGCGCTTGCCTAGCAAGCACAAGGCTCTGGGTTCGGTCCTCAGCCCTGAAATAAAATTAAATAAATAAATAAAAATAAAAAAATTAACTGTGCTGTCTCACTGGACCCTCCAAAAAATGACCCTCCTTATCAAGAGCACATGCACACTGTTTCATACAGATGGACTCACTTTAGTACTAATGATAGATGTTGATTATAATTAATCATATTCATTTGTATGAAAGTTTGCTCCCCCCCCATAATCCTGGGGGAAGTGTTAGCTTAACTATGGCCTTTTTATATCTCAGACAAGTTCTTTACTGAAAAACTGAGCATTTAAAGTTTTACAGCGTTATTGAGATGTAATTTACATACTCAAAAATCACCCCCTTTAACGTGTATAAATAGATATTTTAACTATATCTACAACTATGTAGTCTATATTAATTTGCCATCTGTCCCTGTGATAAAACACTGACCAGTTCTGTTAGACCAGGATCCATGGAGGCAACAACATGGCAATAAAATAGACTGAGCTCTGCAGAAGCAGATTGTCCTTTGATCAGAGGTCTCTCCTGTTCTGTCCTCTGCAGCTGCAAACACCAATGGAGGTTTGTTTATCTTATCAGGAGCTTGCAGATCCTAGCCTGCAGGAGCTGTTAGCAGGCCAGCTTTCCTGTCCAGAGTCTCTCAGCTCACCTGAGGTCTTACTGGTTCTTTACAGACCAGCTTGAGGCAGAGGGGCACTGTTTGGCTCACACTTCCACATCACAGTCTGCAGTAAGAGAAGCCAAGGCTGGAACTGAAGTGGAGACCATGGAAGAACACTACTACTCCCTGGCTTGCTCAGCCTGCTTTCTTAACTCAGGACTACCTGCCAGAAAGTCATATCACATCAGTCAGGAAAATGCCCCACAGACATGTCCACAGGCCAGTCTGATGGAGGCACTTCTTCAACTGAGTGTCCGTCTTCCCAGGTGACTCTAGTTTGTGTCAGGTTGGCAAAACTAACCAGCACACAGTCATAATGTAATTCTTAGAACATTTTGTCATCCCCCAAAGAAATACCATTAGCAGTTGCTCACTATCCAACCCTACCCTCAGCTTTCCCAGCCCTATGTAAACAGCAGTGTACTTTCTGTTGCTGTAGATGTACCTAATTCAGGTATTTTGTAGGAGCTGAATCATACATGATTTGACCTTTTGTAACTGGAATTCTTTTACTTACATTCTTCAGGTGCATCTGTGTTTTAGTTTATAACCGCATTTCTTTATTTTACCAGGCCAAATAATACCACATTGCATGGATGGATATACCATATTTTGTTTATCCATTCCTCAGGCCAATGTTACCACCTTTTGATTTTCTGTGTTTATATTTGTGTTCATGTGTGTATGGGTGCATGTGTCATGTGTGTATGAGAGAACAACCTTAGAGAGCGTTCCTCGGGTGCCATCTACCCCTTTCTCTTCGTTTTTAGATAGGCTCTCTTACTGGCCTAGAAGTCTCCATGTAGGCAAGGCTAGCAAGCCCCAGCGATCCTCCTGTCTCCACTTGCTTCTCCAGTCCCGGATTGCAAGTGTGCACCACTACACCTGTCTTTTTTTTAACTGGGTTCTGGGGTTCAAACTCGGGTCCTCATGCTTGCAAGCCAAGCTCTCTATTGACTATCTCCCCAACATTGGTTTTTTGAGCTAGGGTCTCCTGTAACCCAGGCTTGCCTTGAACTGACAAAGCAGCAGAAGATGTCGTGGAACCTTTGGGCCTCCTGTCTCTGCTTCCCAAGTGCTGTACCGCCATGCCAACTTTTCTTTTGATTTTTTAAAATAATCCTACTATACACATACAAGTTTTATGTGAATATATGTTTTCAGTTACCATGGGTGTAGCTTAAGAGTAGAATTGTGTTATATTAATCCTATATTTAACACGTTTAGAAAGTGTCAAGCTGCTTTGCAAAGTGGCTGTAACATTTTACATATCTGCCAACAATTTTCCATTTCCCTAATTACAGTAGGGTAACAATACCATTTGGTACTGCCATTTTCACTACCGCCAGCCTGGTGAGTATGGCTTATAGGTTTTTATTTGTAGCTCTTTAAACACTAACATCATTGATTATATGTTCAAGTACCATTTGTACATCTTTTTTAAAGAGATACCTTTTCTGATCCTTCACTCACACTTGAATTGTTCTTCCTCCTATTGTTGAATACGGTTTTTTGTACAGCACTACCCTCTGAACCACAGTGCTATCATCTCCAGGAGTTCTATTGGTCTGCTTGAAAAACATCATCATAGCTGGGCTTGTTGACTGCTGACATTCCCTCTTAGGAGGAGAGGGCAGGAGGGTCATGAGACCCTTTACTTAGTGTCCAGTCTTCTCTTACAACAAGTTTTATGCAGTTCTGCCCAAATTGTATATGGCCTTGGAGAAGGGATAGAGTGCATAGGTGGGGAAGGACTGAGGGAGCAGTTCCCCCTACACAGCTGTGGGGAGTCATTTTCCATGCTGACAGCAGACTGTCCAGTGTGGCTGTTCTCTGATCACCCATGCTTCCACTCAGAACCCACACTCATTGCTCTGTAAATAAGACTAACAAATTTATTGGTTCCCCTCGATGAACAATAGTCTACTATCTATCCATCAGGATCTTGGGAGGAGGGGCAGATGTTGTTTATGTCTCCTGGTGAAGGAATTTTAGCAACACAGTTCTTTCTTTACATGTTCTGGATACAAAGTCCCATCTAAGATAAATGATTTGCAAATATTTTTCTTCCACTACTTGAGCTGCCTTTTCACTTTCTTGATAATGTCTGTGGTGTCTTGGATGAGAATAGCCTCAAAGGTTCATATTTGAATGCATGGTCCCCAGTTGTTGGAACTGTTTTGAAAGGATTACAAGGTGTGGTCTTGTTGGAGTAGGTGTGTCACAGGGGCTGGGCTTTGGGGTTTCCAAAACCTCAACCCCACCACCACACACCATCTTGCATTTGTGGATCAAGATGTGAGCTCTCAGCTACTGCTCCAGTGCCATGCCTGCCTACCTGCTGCCCTGCCTCCCACCATACTGGTCATGGACAGTAACCCTCTGAAACTGTAAGTTCCAGATAAACTCTTTCTCATATAAGTTGCCTTGGTCCCGGTATCTCCTCACAGAATAGAAAAGTAAGACAGTGCCTGTTAAAGTACACTTTTATTTTCATGATGTCCAACTAATCCATCTTTAAAAATGTCATTTGTGATGCTTTATCTAACAAATATCCTCCAAAGAGTTTTATATTTTTTTCTTAATTTATGCCTAAAGGGTACTTTATGGAATGTGTGTGTGTGTGTGTGTGTGTGTGTGTGTGTGTGTGTATGAAATAGTGGTACAAATCCATTTTTTGTATGTGGAAATTCCATTTGTCCCAGGACCACCTGATACAAAGATTCTTCTTAGTCCAGTGATTTCTTTGGCCCATTTGTCAAAAATCAACATTTCACAAATGTTAGGGTCCATCTGTGGACTCTCAGTTGCATTTGATTCGTCCATGTGCCTGTCCTGATCCAGCACAGTCTGTCTGAGACCTCCAGATTTGTTTTTCTTTTCAAAGCTGTTTTGATTATTCAGGGTCCCTTACATCTCCAAGACATAGCATTTTACAATTTTACAATGTAGCTAGAGACTCCAGAATACAATATTTATTTTTCATTTAGTAATAAATATTGACTTTCTTGTGTGTGTTATGCTAATCTAATCTGCTGGTGAGCTGGAAGCATTCTTTTTTTTTTTTTTTTGCATTCTTACCCAGCTGTATCTTCATTCACACAATTGATATGAGGATGAAAGTATTCACAGTGTAAAGTGTGGTAAGAATATTTATTAATAACATCAAGCTCATACTCCATATGTTGCATGATATTCAAGCTTATGGTATCTAAGGACTATCACAGGACATATAGTTATCCTAAAAAAAATAATGAAAATGATGTAAACTTGTCCTCAAGTGGAATCCAGTGTTGCTTGTTTTAGTTTAAATAATTGTGGCTAACCCTTTCCCACATGCTGTGATTGTCCATATATTTAAACACCAATAGAGGCTAGTCAACAATTCATATATTCCTAGGAAAATGATATCATAAATCTAACCTGGAAAATATTATCTTAGCAAACATTCACCCACAGAATTGTGGGTGACCTGCCTAATTACACAGTTCATATTCTTTGTCAACATTTGAACCTAACTTTTTTTTTGTTTTTGTATTTTGTTGTTAAGATAGGGTCTCATTATGTTGACTAGGCTGGCCAGTCTCAAACTTACGATCTCAAAAGTGATCCAGCCTCAGTCCCTAGTAACTGGAACTACAGGCATGTACTACCATTCCTGCCTGTACCTATATTTCTTACATTTTAGTAATAGTTTTCAAGTTTCAGTTGTGTCTTTTAAATTAACATGAAATGTTGAAGCAATACAAACAGTTCCAGTTTAGTGTAGCTGGAAAGTTTCTCTCTGGTCGCAGTCCATGATCCCATAGCCACTTATAAAATAATCACTCAGAAGCTTATATTAATTCTAACTGCTTGGCCATTAGCTCAGGCTTACTACTGACTAGCTCTTACACTTAAATTAACCCATAATTTTTATCTATGTTTAGCCACATGGCTTGGTACCTTTTCTCAGTTCTGCCTTGACATCTTGCTTCCTCTGTGTCTGGCTGGCAACCCTTGACTCAGCCGCCTTCTTCCCAGAATTCTCTTTGTCTGCTTATCCCACCTATACTTCCTGCCTGGCTACTGGCCAATAAGCGTTTTATTTATCAACCAATCAGAGCAATACATATTCACAGCATACAGAATGATATCCCACAGCAGTTTCGCTGACAGCATTTAGAAAAATGTCAGTTCATAAGTGTGATTTGTAACTTGTCGCCTTTCTGGTGGAGTAACCCAGCACCTCAGACATGATGAAGCTTTATCTTCAGCTAGTAGACTGTGGTGATTTGATTAAGAATGACTCCCATTGTAGCTGGAGAATTTCTCTCCAGCTCCCACCAAGTCCCACCAGTCCCAGAGCCCACTTATAAAATACACACAGACTCTTATATTATTTAAACTGCTCGGCCATTAGCTCAGGCCTACCATTGTCTAGCTCTTACTCTTAAATTAACCCATTTCTATAAATCTATACCTTGCCACGTGGCTCATGGCTTACCGGCATCTTTACATGCTGCTTGTCATGGCGGTGGCTGGCAGTGTCTCCCCCTCAGCCTTCTACTTCCCAGAATTCTCCTCTCTCCTTGTCCTGCCTATACTTCCTGCCTGGCCACTGGCCAATCAGTGTTTTATTTATACAGAACGATATCCACAGCACTTCCCCTTTTATTTTTTTATGTAGCTGGAGAATTTTTCTCCAGCTCCCGCCAAGTTCTGCCAGTCCCGGAGCCCACTTATAAAATAAACACACAGACTCTTACATTATTTAAACTGCTTGGCCATTAGCTCAGGCCTATCATTGTCTAGCTCTTACTCTTATATTTAGCCCATTTTTATTAATCTATACTTTGCCACGTGGCTTACTGGTACCTTACATCTCCCTTGTCCTGGCGGCAGCTCCAGGCAATCTCTCTCTTTTTTTCCTCCTTCCTCAATTCTCCTCTCTGTTAGTCCCGCCTATACTTCCTGTCTGGCTATTGGCCAATCAGTGTTTATTTATATAGAGCAATATCCACAGCATCCCATAGGCTCACATTTTTTAATGTTTAGTCATGAGGAAATGGCATTATTTGAGGAGGATTAGGAGGTGTGGACCTGTTGGAGGAAGTGTATCGCTGGGGGTGGGCTTTGAGGTTTCAAAAGTCCACACCAAGCCCACTTTCTCCCTCTCTTTCTGTGGATCAGGATGTAGCTCTCAACTTCTTCTCCAGCACTATGCTTGCCTGCCACCAGGTTTTTTACCATGATGATAATAAACTAAACCTCTGAAACTGTAAGCAAGTCCAAATTAAATGTTTTCTTTTAGCTGGGGGTGGTGATTCAAGCCTTTTAATCCCAGCACTGAGGAGTTAGAAGCAGGCAGATCTCTGCATTCAAGACCAGCCTATTCTACATATCCAGTTCTAGGAAAGCCAAGGCTACACAGAGAAACCCTGTCTTGAAATCTCCCTCCCAAAATGCTTTAATAAGACCTTGATGATGATCTTACCTCATGGCAATAGAACACTGACTAATACAGATACTTCTTCTTAGATTTTTGTGGTATAAATTGTTTCAGGTCTCATATTGATGCGTGTTTGATACTGTACTTTGTCTATTAAAAATGCATGCACATTTTCTCTTAAGTAAAGTGAGACTATTGAGTTATTCAGAAAACATCTGGATACTTAAGCGTAGTTTCTCCTTTGTCTTTTGTCCTTGCATTACCAGAAAATAATCCTAAACCAAAAAGAGACCCCATAAGGCAGCAGAGAAGGTGTCACATTTGTCTTGGCCTATTCTCTGTTGTTATAACTGGGAACCTCAGGCAGAGTCATTTATGAAGAATAATTTATTCCTTACACTTCTGGAATCTTCTGCAGAGTCTTTCTGCTGTTGGGAACTTTGCTGAGACTCAGGACAGTGCAAGACATGACGATGGGAAGGCAGAACAAAACAGCAAGAAAGAGCTTCCTTTCAAACCACTGCCGGGATCATTCATTGGCTCATTCACCCTTGACTTGCCGTGAATGAAGGAATTAGGTTTGCAGCAGGTGAAATTTGAGGAACACATTCAAATCATAGAAATATTCTTCCATGCACCTCAAACAATTAATACCTTCTCTAAGTCATTATTTTTTGTATTTGCCTCTCATTTTAAGTAACTAAAATTATAAAGTTTTTAATTACCCAGGACTTTCGTAAAACTTTGTAGTGACGATTCTTATATCAGCCATGAGATGAGGTGGAGTCACCCCTAAAGCTAAGTAGCTTTCTTTTTAAAAATATTTTTAAATAATTTATTTTATTTTATGTGCATGAGTGTTTTGTATGTATGTGAACTTTAAAACAATACAAAGGGCTGGCTAGATGGCTCAGCTGGTAAAGGAAGGTTCTTGCTGCCAAGACTGAGATAATAGAAAGAATGCTGGGTGACAGACTTCCTTAGGAGATGCAGCACACACACCCATACAGACATCTGTTCACTCCAGATACGTAGCCCACAACGGACCAAAGTACAGACACCATCAAAGTCCAACTTGGTGAACCATATGAGTTTATGGGGTAGGGGTCTACTGAGAGGAGCAGAAAGTCTCAAAAGAGCTGAGTCAACCAAAGCAAAGCCTACCTCAGCCCTGGCGACAGCTCACAAAGCTCACCCGGAGCATACTGCACAGCCTGCAGGCAGCTCAACAAGTTGAAAGTCTTCTTTCACAGTGGCTCAACTGGTCAGAGCCTCTTCCAGAAGGCTCAGCTGGCCTCTTCCGCTTTTAGGTGGCTCTACTGGTCTCTGCTTCTGCCGGGAGCTGGGCTCGTCTCCTAGTCCTTCTTGCGAATGGGCTTGCCTGGAACTGACTCTGGAAGTTTTTACTGTCTGCTTTTGGGGAGAGAGGGGCCTAGTGAACATGGTCAATTTCAGGGACTTCCTGAAGCTATTTTGAATTGTTTACCTCCTGCCCTAAGGAGCTTCCCTGCAGATGGAATGTTTCACTTCCCTTATAACAGCCTGTTGGTCTGCGTCCTTGTAAACATCCTGTCATAAAATATCCTTGTTTTACTTTCTTTTTATACCTAAAATCTTAACAAGTTTTCCTCCAAGATGTAAGACTTCAACCTCTGAAGAAACTGCTGCATAAGCCTCTACTCCTGCAAGTTTTTCTTTGACCTCTAAGCATTCTCATATTCTCTCTCTCTCTCTCTCTCTCTCTCTCTCTCTCTCTCTCTCTCTCTCTCTCTCTCTCTCTCACACACACACACACACACACACACACACACACACACACACACAGCACTTGTAAGTGTGAGGGTCCAAGAATCTGGGAATAATCTACCACAAAAGGCAGGGTTCAAGCAAGACAAAAATTTATTTTGAAAAACTGATATATCAGGGAGGTGGCAGGTTTTTGGCACCGGACCATGTTCCCAGCATGGGGCAGCAGCCAGTTTTAAAGGGGAAAACCACAGTGTTTGGGTGGGAGCTCCACCTCAACCCCTGGCACCCTGGCATCTCTATACCCAAAGAGTCTGGTGGAAAATCCATCTCGGCTCTCTTCCCCATCTCTTTCCCTAAACCCTCCCCTTCAAAGCCTGCCAAACATAGCTCCTCTCCCAGAGAGGCTCAGGAATACTCCCACAGGGGATATATAAGCAGCATCCCCCAAAACAGACACATGGTTCTTCTGATCTCTCAGGCCCGTCTCCTCTCTGAGGGGCCAGGGAATCACCTGGGAATGCTTCACCCATTAAACCTGGGCTTTTCCTGATTTGGTCTGATTTGGATTTGCTGTGTTGGTGGAGAGGCCTTCAGGAGGCCTAAAACTTATCACACAGAAAGACAGTTCCTGAGACCCAACCAATCACAATGTAATATGGGGAGAGGCAGTTGGGGACTTTCTGTGGTGGTACACTTCCAACTTACCAGGGAATTGTATGGTTTAGCAGCCCAAACTTGGCTTTGGGCTGACCAATCAGAAGAGAATTGAACATTTGTGGCTTGGCCTCATCCTAGACACCTGTGCAAGGGGGTTGGGTAACAGCTCAGAGTTGAACAAACAGGAACCAAATGGAGTTCCTATTGCCAACTTGAATCTAACATTCTTCCCTCTTCTAGAGGGTCATCAAATCATGGATGTCAGAGGTCCAGGTCCCATAGGGGACCATACTGGACCTGCAGGACTAGGAGCTTAACTGCATTAATCCTCTCCTGAATGAAGTGGGAGATGGAGTTCAGCAGGCAAGGGGCACATAGCATGATTAATAGTGTTAGGGTCCTCACGAAGTCCCATAAAAGACCACCAGTCACATATGCAATCAGTAAGAGCATTTATTAGAAATTACCAACATGTTGGGGTCAAACCATCTGACAAAGTGGCAAATGGTGACCCTGAGGGAAGCTCACAGGCTCCTTCTAAACAGGATTAGGGGAATTCCAGGGAGGGGAGGTTAGGCTGGGTGCTGATTGGTGGGTTTAAACAAAAAGTCTACGGGTTGTTATAGGATTGGTAGGAGGCTCCAGTGGTCAGGGACTTTTCAGCAGCAGGGTGGGGAAAGCCGTCTTTAGCCAGCAGAAGGCTGTGGGGTGCCTGCTGATCGGTTGTCCCTGAGTTATGGTTTTCCCAAGAACTGCTTACTGAGCTCCAGCCAGCTCCAGTAAACCGAAACTAAGGTCTGGTCCCTGGCAGAGCTGTTAGAAACCTGACATGGCCCTTGTCTGGCTCTTCGGCCCTCTCAAATAGAATCATAACTAAAGGTTCCACCATTCCCATTAAATCCATGGTGACCAGTTAGTTGAAAAGGGATTCGAACCAGTCCTGTGTAGCTGATCCTTTCTCTTAATCTTTCCTGACTAAGCTTAGACTCTCTTTGATCATTCCTGTGTGGTTAGTGTAGAAGCAGCTCTATTCTCCCGGCACTATGCAAAGTCCTCCTCCCTGAGGGCTAGACAAAGTCCTCCTCCCCCAGGGCTATGCAAAGTCCTCCTCCCTGAGGGCTAGACAAAGTCCTCCTCCCCCAGGGCTAGACAAAGTCCTCCTCCCCCAGGGCTAGACAGAGTCCTCCTCCCCCAGGGCTATGCAAAGTCCTCCTCCCCCAGGGCTAGACAAAGTCCTCCTCCCCCAGGGCTAGACAAAGTCCTCCTCCCTGAGGGCTAGACAAAGTCCTCCTCCCTGAGGGCTATGCAAAGTCCTCCTCCCCCAGGGCTATGCAAAGTCCTCCTCCGCCAGGGCTAGACAAAGTCCTCCTCCCCCAGGGCTATGCAAAGTCCTCCTCCCCCAGGGCTAGACAAAGTCCTCCTCCCCCAGGGCTATGCAAAGTCCTCCTCCCCCAGGGCTAGACAAAGTCCTCCCCCAGGGCTAGACAAAGTCCTCCTCCCCCAGGGCTAGACAAAGTCCTCCTCCCCCAGGGCTAGACAGAGTCCTCCTCCCCCAGGGCTAGACAAAGTCCTCCTCCCCCAGGGCTAGACAGAGTCCTCCTCCCCCAGGGCTCGACAAAGTCCTCCTCCCCCAGGGCTATGCAAAGTCCTCCTCCCCCAGGGCTAGACAAAGTCCTCCTCCCTGAGGGCTAGACAAAGTCCTCCTCCCCCAGGGCTTGACAAAGTCCTCCTCCCCCAGGGCTAGACAAAGTCCTCCTCCCTGAGGGCTAGACAAAGTCCTCCTCCCTCAGGGCTATGCAAAGTCCTCCTCCCCCAGGGCTAGACAAAGTCCTCCTCCCTGAGGGCTAGACAGAGTCCTCCTCCCCCAGGGCTATGCAAAGTCCTCCTCCCCCAGGGCTATGCAAAGTCCTCCTTGTTGTAGGAGGAGAAGGTCTAATCCTCTCCAGTTCTGTAGAACTACCTCCGCCAAGGAATCAAGAAAGGAGGGCAGAAGGCCCATGGACTTTTCTAGGGTTGCCATGTCCTGGTCAGTCTGACTCCCCAGAGCCCAGGAATTTAGCTCTCTCTCAATGAAGGCTGCAGCACCTACACCAGATGCTCCTGCCTTCCGGAGACTTATTAGTAAGGGAATTAGAATGGGCAAAGCCCTGGGCCTGTGGTGAGGGGGTAAAGGTTGAGTTACTCCCATCCCCCTTCACCAGAATAATAATACACTTGGGGAAGGAGTTTAATAATAATACACTGGCACAACAAAGCAGTTTATACAGGGAGTGAGCCCTGAGGTGGTTCCAAGAGGAGTGTGGAGTGTCCGGTATCCGGGCCAGGGCTGCAGTTGAAGGGTTCTGTTACAGTGTCTCTGGTACCAAGAGTGCTGCATGTGATAAGTGGGAGAATGGAAGCAAGTCCCTTGACCCTCTATGCCACCAAGGGTAATGCTGATTTCTTTCCCCCTGGAGCATCACTGACTATGGCTGTCTTGTATGATAGACACATTTCTGATATGATGTTTCTCAACCCCATCTGTGCTGTGTAGTACATCCCAATATAATGGGGGGGGGGGGTCTGGGGTCAAGACACAGCCAACAGTCCCCATACAGTTTGGAGCGGAAGAATTTAAAGCGTTGTATGCATATTCTAGAGAAATGGGCTCCAGAGCTCTCAGTCGGTCTGGCTCGGGACCAGAGCTTGGGTCATTTTCCTTCCTCATTATGGGGCCTGAGCAGGCATGGTTGTAGGGGCTAAAACCCTGCCCTCATCCTGAATAGGGTTCAGTATTCAGTTAGGGCCAGTGGGTTTGGGGAGTCATTCCACCCATGTGGGAAATTTCTGAATAGTAAAAAGTGTCCCACAATCCTTCCAGTCCCATGTCTTCAGAGTCCCCGAGTCTTCCCTGCTGCCCAGGCAGTGGATAAACCATTATAAACAGTCATTTGTATCAGATTTAACTTCCCCACCTGTCAGCCAGATTGGTGTCCCCACCACCCCGCCATTGAGAAGGTGTTTCTCCTTATCTTTTTCCTTTACCCATGGCCCATGTGTCTCGAATCTCCAGGAGGAGTGATAATTATCCTCTCCCCCAAAAATTTGGTTTTCCTGCTGGGCAGGCATAGAATGAATATGTAGCCAGGTTGGTCTCCAGCATACAGTGCCCACAGCTATGATTGTGATACCCATACACATACCCATAAGCTTCCTGAGACTTGGGGGAGCCTTCCAACCTAGTAAAGCACAGAGATCCATGTGGAATGTGGGGGACCCATTTGTGGTGACATTGGCTATCATAGTTCCGTCCATAGTGTGGACTAGGACCCATCACATTGGGACTGGCATTGGTAGGTTGTTGGCACTTTATCAGTTCCATCAAGGAGAATAGGAAAGTCAGGTAGAATTGAGTCTCAGCTCCTGTGGATGGGGTCATACAGTCCATCTTTTGTCTTCAACCTCATTGGGTCATCTGTCTGGGACTGGCTTCAGGTGTGAGTGGTACGCCCAGAATTTGATTCCATCTACTTTCACTGCTGACAGGGTGGTCAGAATAGCTTTGTGGGGTCCCTTCCAGTGAGGCCATAAAGATTCCTTTTGGTGACGTTTGACCCAAATGAGGTCCTCCAGTTTGTAGCTGTGAGGTTTCGGGGTGAGGAGGCGGTTCATATATGTGCCAGAGCAGAGGGAACAACCCATTTTGGGTATGCTGCACAGACTTAATCAACATGAGACTAGATATTTCAGCTAGGACCTCAGCACTGTTGCCCATCCAATAGTAATACTGTAATAAAAACAATGTAAAACAAGTATTTGAAAATTTCCTTTGAGTATCCAGGTACTTGATGTTATTTATGATTTGAATCTTGCATATGCTAAAGTATCCTCTGAACCAGAGATTGAAAACCATTTCTATAGGGCTTTATAGCTGTATTGCTTATTAAAGTTTTTATTCTTGACAATGCCTGTATTACAAGGCAGAGGTGCACAGGCATGGCATAATGTTTGTATCCACATCATTAATATCAAGAGTCCATTCCAAAGATCACATTTGTGGAATCTGCTCTTATTTTCCCTTGTTCTACCATGTCAAGTTCATCTACAGTGTATTGTTCTAACATGTGAGGGAACTGAAATACACACTGTTGTAACAAATGAAATACAATTTTGCTGAAGTTAGTTTGCCCCGGCCAGCGGGGTGTCAACGGGGGTGACCCACCTGCGGGAGAGAATGAGAGGGATGGGGGAGACACGAGAGAAGACAGCAAGACAGTGTGTTCTGATCAAGCTGCAAATTTTATTCTCCTCAGCAAGGTTTATATAACATGGGAGGGGGAGGGAAGGAGGGAAGGGGTGCACTACGTGCTGTACATGCAGGTGAAGGGGGACGTGCAGGTGAAGGGCTACGTGCAAGTCGTGAGGCTGCTAGGTGGTAAGGTCACTGGTCAGGGCCCATTGTTCTGTTGCTATGCTACCTGACCTGCCTGACCTGTTCTTTATCTTTGGGGGCATCTGGTTTAGGGTAGGGGCTTGTTCTCTGGCCTAGCTAGTACTTTTTCATGGTCCATATTTGGTCCCTGACATTAGTTAAACACCAAATCCTCATTTAAGAAGATTTCCTGTCAGGTCACTGGTTACAATTTTTTTTCCAACATAAATTTTTATTGATTATTTGGGAATTTCACATAATACACCCCGATCACACTCACTTCCTGTTCCTCCCATATCTGTCTCCCCACCCCTACGACTCCCCCACTAAACAGTCCAATTTGTGTTGCCCACTGTAGGTAGCATGGTCACACTCACAGTGACCAGCCAGTTAAAGAAAACTGAGTTGTCATGTCCCACCCCCAGAAGCTATCAGTTGTGGAGAGCTACACTTCAGCATCCTTATCACAGTTTTTAAGTGTTCTCTCCAAAGGCTTCCTGTCAAGACTGTTTCTTTCTTTTGCGGTGGGAGAGGTTGTTACAGAAGTCTTCTATGTCTCTCATTCTCAACTGTGAGTCTGCAGCCATCAATACCATTGCAGAAGAAGCTTCCTTGTCCTTTACAATCAGCGGGAACACAGATCATGGACTTCCACATGGTTTTTGCCTGCAGCACAGACCACAGACATCCACATGGCCTCTGGAGCCAGCTCGTGCTATGGACTTCATCATGGTCTCCAGTGGCAGTACAGACCACAGACATCAACCCATCCCTCTGCTGCAGCTTGGGCCTCAGACACCATCATAACCCTCAGCAGCAGCACATGCCATGGACACCAACATGGCCTCAGGGGCAGCACGAACCAAGGATACATCAACATGGCTTCAGATGGCAGCACAGACCATGGGCATCAGCATGGCCTCAGGTCATTCCCATCAACATGCCCCCCCACCCCAAGACATCAACACAGCTTCAGGTGCAGCACAGACCACAAACATCAGAATGGCCTTCAGTGGCAACACAGGCCATGCTGTGAGCCATAGAAATATGAAGTAGGAATTCAGCTGACAATGACAAAAGCTAATACCTGGAAGAGTCAAGGATTTTGTTCCAGAGAATAGCCAAAACTCAAGGTATCTTGGTGATATTGGCTTTTGGATGTATTAGCTGTATCCTGCAGTGAATTTCTTGTGTGCTATTGTAGCCTTCCCATTTGATTACTCTCACAAGAACTTCTAACAATGCGATTGATGCTTTATTTGGGCACGACTTCCCCTATACATTTAGGATATTTGGATAACATTCCCCAGCTGTGTTTATTCTTCATTAGCAAACATCTGGCCAAGGCCATTTTCCAAACAAAAAGTATTTCAGCTAAGATACCTTTCTACATTCAAGGACAAACTGCAGATAGATAAGCATTAGCTCATCTCACCTACAGATAGGAGAAAATAACCACTAACAATTGAATCCTCAACTCCTTGCCTTCACCCCAGTTTATTTACACAAGACCCTAATTTAAGAAATTTGCTGTTCACATTGCCGGGATGATGTTTTGGCCATCTGCTAGTTACTGAGATAAGGCAGTTATTTCCCACTGACCCTAGGAGACAATGGACAAGGATGGGAGGATGACAGGTGCCAAGCTTCATTTCTTGTGCAAATTAAGCTTCAATCTTCCCTCTTTTATCTCAGCCCAGGTGCTGTTCCTAGTTCTAAAGATTCCCTCCTTAGCAATTAACTCAGAGCAAAAGGGCCTTTACTAACCAAATACTGCACATTGTGACATAGGTTGCCTAGCAACTGAGTATTCTTTCCCCGCCCTTCCAGAAAGCAGCACAGCCAAGATACCATGGGACAAAAAGCAGCGCCTAAGGAAAAAAGACAGTTTTGCTTTACTAGTGACTTATACTGACACATACAGACTCCTAACATTTTATCTAGCCTCTTCTAAGATTATAGTCTGAGCACATAAATTCCTTTTTACAATCCCCTAATTGATTTTAGCCTTTAGTTGACCCTACCAGAGAACTCCCCATTAGTCGCTCCCCCTTTGGGTTGTTATTGGAAGCTGACAATTATTGCTCTATGTGTGTATCTTATCAAGTCTCTCTGTGACCCTGAAAACTTTAAGCCTGGCATTGCATTACCAAAGAATCACTGCTCGTATATACGGCACCCCCACAGCACCTGTGGGATTGACTTACAAGAATAAAGTGAATGGACTAAAGAGCCCTATGTGCTTAGATTCATTTGATATCCCTCAGATTTTTGCCTTTCTCCCCCAGGTTCACAGCTCTGCTCTACCACCTTTCCTTCCAATTCTTTGAGTCCACTTTTTAAAATCACCACAGGACCTGCCTTGTTTTATTTCTTCTGGGGATACTTCGGGCACTGCAGGCTTCCTCCTCCGCCACTGCATCTCCCCTCGAGTGGGTCTTTCAGACTCCTCTGAGCTGCTCCAAAGTCCTGCAGTGGGTGCCAGCAACCACTGCCATCTACAACCACAGCCATGCTTCAGATCGCACAGTGAGGCTCTGGGCATGCAGCGCAGCTCCACTGGCTACGTTTTTTAAACAAGCTCTTAGTGTTAATTTTACTCCCTTTGTAAAGTCGACTTCTATCCCTCCTTCTCTTCTCTCCTCCTCCTTTTCCATTCCTGTGTTGATGGAGATTGAACCCAGGGCCTCACAGAGGCTAAGTGAGCATTCTCCCTCCCGCTGAGGGAAGCTGCAGCCTAGGACAGCTACAGTTTCCTTTTCTATTAGAGGGCAGGTGGGGCCACCTGTTCCTCTTGGAACTTCTTACAGCCCCTGACTTCCTCCATGACACTTCCTCCCCTGCTTAGCTTGGATTGCATGGCCTGTATATTTTTAGAGTGTCTTCTCTCATCTAGTGTAATTTGAGGTGCTCTAGGTTTTTTCCTCTGAATTTATAGCAACTTTAAAATCGTCTATGTTTTGCTATTGCTTTATTTTATTAGGCCATATCAACTCCCCTTAGCTCACAGGATACACAGTAAGTATAGACCAGTGGTTCTCAACCTTCCTAATGCTTTGACCATTTAGTTCAGTTCATCATATTGTGGTGACCCAATCATAAAATTAATTTTGTGGCTACTTCATAACTGTATTTTTGCTACTGTTATAAATCATAATGTAAGAATTTTTGGAGATAGAGGTTTGCCAAAGGGGTCACAGCCCACAGGTTGAGAACCCCTGGTATAGTCAGCCTGTCAACTGAGGTTCAGAGTGCTCTGTTGATGGTGAGTGATCAAGAAGCAGTCTGAGCTTCTGGAGACATTTTTGTGCAAGGCTAAAAAGACAATTGAAAAATTATCCTAAGAATTCCATGGAATAAGAAATTACATATTCCAAGAGAGGGCTAGGGTGTACCTCAGTGGTGGAGCATGTGCCTAACATGTGCAAGAAAACTTTGAATTTGATCCCACCTGTAAAGGTTTTTCTGGCATGAGGGCATGTTGGCAGTTGTGAGCCAAGGAATATCAACCACAAAGTCACACAATGCAACAAACCTCACGCAAGTGATTTATTGGGGAGAAACACAGAACACAGCTGCCTCTGGCCAGGAGTGGAGACAACAGAGGCTGGGCAAAGGTCAGCTTTTATGGGGTCTTTGGAGCATGTGCAGTGAGCTAGGGGGAAAGTGTAGCACTACCGGAAGTATTGCTTTGCCACCGACTTTCAAACATTGTTTGGCAGTTAACACTGAGCCTCGGTGGTGGGGATTTCCAAGTCTCGGAGCTCTGTGGAAGACTAGGGGCGGTGTAATTTCCCCCTGGCCTGTGATAGTGAAGCAAACAAACAAACACCCACAGAGGGGCTTCTAAATAGAACGCTGTAAACAGACCTTAATGGCTGACTCTGATGTGACCTGCAAAGGCCAAAATTATTGATAGGAATGTGGATCACAAAGAGTGTCAGGAACAGAGAATGCTTTGAAGGGAGCGGGCAAAAGCACCTTGGCCTGAGTACTGCCAGTTTTGACTTCAGACTCCATTTTACCTGTAGGGTGGAACACAGTCAAGTTCCCAAGCCCTAGGGGAGCTGGGAACTTCCCAATAGCTGACCAACCTCCTCCTTAAACAATAGAAATAGTCTGCTATGCCCCTTAGCCCTTTAAAACATTATGGCTGTTCCTAACCACAGAAAGATCACGTGAATCTGATTGGTTGGACTGAAAAGCTCCCCTTTTGTGTTGGATAACAATGACGGAACACACAGGAAAGTTCCTAATCTTTTACTTCCAATTGGTGAAAATTGTAATTGAAACTTGGCAACAAATGTTTGTAATTTTTGTGCTTATGAACCCACTTCTGCCCCTGTTCAGGGCTGCCAGGAAAAACAAGGCTCCCGAGTTCTTGCCCTGCAGCCCTGAACGATCAGTGACCCACTTATGTGGTGATTTATTAAAACCTTTGGAAGTGTTGTCTCCCTCCTTCCTCGTGGTGCACAATGGACTAGTGGTAACAGCTTGCAGAAGAAAGCTGCAGACAGAAGAAGTCCCTGTGAGGTACAGCCATCAAAGCTGCAGGTAAGGGACCACCTGTCTGGAAAAGCTTGTCTTGGCAAACCTGCCACTTGTGTTCTTTAGGCTGTGCAGCCTTCTGGCTGCTGAAGAAAAGCTGTAACTATGTGATTAAGATACAGAGACAGAGACTGTTAGAGACTTCAGGAGGAACGTCGGTCCTAAGACCTAATCATCGGTTTCGCCAGACTCATCACTGTGTCAAAGTGTGTGACAAGCGACTTAAAGGGAGAATGATAGGTTTTGGTTTCCGGTTTCGGAAGCTGCAGCCCATGGTTAGATGAATCCATAGATCTTAGACCCATGGCATGGCAGAGAAAATGTGAGTGAGGATTGGGGGACCAACACCATTTACCGAATGATTGCCAGAAAGCAAACGAGGAGTAATAGGAGGACCAGGGCCAAGGAACACCCTCCAGAGGCACAGCCCCAGGGACTCGCTTTCCTCCTCTGGACCTCACTTTTCACAGCCCTTCCACCTCCCAATAGTATACTTAAATGTCTAATAAACCAATATTAGAGCCCTCATGATCTCTCTCTGGGGAAATACACTCAGAATCACCTGGAAAGGTGTGTTACTAATATAGATAGATACCTCTCGGTCTACTGGAGTTGACAAGATGAAGTACCAAGGTATTTATATTTTTGGAACCCAGAACATTTGATGACAATAACATCAGTCTGTGCATCAGAGAAGCGGGCCTCCATGGGATTGGTGATTATGCTAGCACCCACATGTCTGTGGCTAAAAATGCTATATGTATTACTTTTCTCATCACTGTGTTACAATTTCTGACAAAGGCAACTTCAGGGAAGAAAGATTTGTCTTAGAGTTTTAGCGGAACTCAGTCCATGTAGAAGTATTTGTGGTAGAGTAGCCCAGTCTATATTGGTGGGAGTCTGAGGCAGCTGACCACATCATGGTGGCTGACCAGAAATGCTCAGACCAGTACCAGAAATGACTATTACCTAGAAGGCCTGCCCCTAGTGGTACATCTCTGCCAACCTGCCCACTAGGACATACTTTGGCATAGGTCCCGACCTCAAGGAAGCTGCACTGTCAAGTACAGCTCTAAGTTAACCTTCCAATTGTTCTACACTCTAGCATGTGCCAGGAATGCAAGAGAGTGATAGTTATAATCCCAGGTAAGGGTCCCGTGACCCTTTACCAAGCAATGCTAATAATTAATAGCTCCATTTCTGTTGCACAGACCAGTCACTGCATCAAACTCAGCTCCACGATGGCCATGGTCAGTTAATACCTGGAGAAAATTGATAGCCCCCAACAGCAGTGCAAACCTTTAATTATAGCCTTTGAGTGGCTAGGGCAGGAGGATCTCAAGTTCAAGACTAGTCTGGGCTGCATAGCAAGTACCAAGCCAGGCTCAGTGATAAAAATGAGTCCCTATCTCACCCTCCACCAACAAGAAAAGAAAAACCCAGCAACTTGGTAGGGCAAACTTCCTGTTGCCTCTATACTGATGAACGTTGAGGACATCACTATGATGGCCCCATTGAAACTTTGTTTCAGGTTTGAAATCAAGGAAGGCTTTGACTTCTCTTTACTGATAAGGAGCTCATTGGATTTGTTTCAAGCTATTATTAATGCCAGGAATTCAGCAGAATTTCAGTTGCATTGTCTTTTCCTACCCACATTTGTGACACAGATTTAGAAACTCCCTTTGTTAAAAATCACTGACCCTTCACATGGGTCTGCAGATGCCTGATAGATGACTAAAAGCAAGATAAAGCATAGCGTCTCTGCTTTCATTTTGTATCTGTCTTCCCTGTCATAAGACTCTTGGAGTCCTGCTCAACTCTGCCTATAGACATATAAATCATTCAAAATTTGTCTGTCTGAAAACCAATGATCCAAGGTTGATTTGCCCTAAATTTACTTAACCTATCACAAAACCCTTCAAGGCTCATTGTATGAAAATAAAAGTAATGGAAGTGTTTTGCTTTCTGGTTTTAAATATTATTATGCAGTAGCCCCAAAATGTACCTGGAAGCTTCCAATCATTGTCCTATGGATTCCAGCAACCATCAAATCTCATAGACAGACCATCCCATGAGAGCGTCATCCTAAGTGGGAGCCGTTACCTCAGGATGAGAGCTGATGCTACCCCAAATACTCCAAGCAGTAGCCACCATTTCATGGGAACCTGATAGTCCCCTCAACTGATTAAGATTTCTCTGAGCCCACCTTTCAGCACCAGGACTAAGATAGTGTTCATCCAGATCCCACCTTACTAGATTGCTTAGTTATGCACACCTTATCCTCTAGCTTAAAAGCTTCTGTCTGAAATGCTTGATCTCCATCTTCGCATTGTGACCATACAGGTTAAAATTCTTCCCTACCTGTCACAACTTCTTATGTTTACTTTCTTTGGTGGGAGGGGTGGCTGTGTGGTAGGAGAATAGGTAGAGAGTGGGTTCTGGAAGGCCTTAAACCAAGGCAAAAAATTAGGAAAGGTGAAGTCCCCCTAGGTGAGGTGCTGACTGGAGCATTGGGGCAGCACAGGGTCATGGCGTGTTAAAACGGGTGAGCCTGTGACCTGAAAGAAACAGACACCTTAGAGCATGTGGACCACTAAGGAAATGTGTCAAAGGATGATGTGATGGCAGTGGATAACTGGTGGGGGTTGTGTGGTAGAAGGAAAACATGGACGTGTGAAGCTGGACTCCCTTTTCCTCACCCCACCCCTGGCATTTGTTGTCAGTTGTTTTGTTGATCTTTGCCATTCTGACTAGAGAAAGATGAAACTTCAAAGTTGTTTTGATTTACATTTACCTAATTGCTAGGGCCAAAGAACAGTTTTTGAGATATTTCTTAGCCATTTTTTCTTCTTAAGGGAACTCCCTGTTCAGGTCCTAGGGCCATTTTTCAAATGGGTCATTTAGTTTTTTGAGTTCCTTATGTGTTCTGGATATTAATCTTCTGTCAGATGTCTAGCTGGCAGAGATTCTCACCCACTCCATGAGCTTCCTCTTTACCTAACTAATTGTTTTTTTAGTTTTATGAAGTCACACTTAATCGATTTTGGCCCTAGTTCTTGGGCAAATGGAGTCCTGTTCAGAACATCCTTTCCTTTCCTACATCACACACAACATTGCCTGTGTTTTCTTCTAGCAGTTTCAGTGTTTCAGGCTCACATTAAGGTCTTTGATATGTTTGGAACTAGTTCTTGAACAAAGTGATAACTATGGGTCTAATTTCATTCTTCTGAATATGCACATCCAGTTTTCCCAGCACCATTTGTTGAAGATGCTTACTTTTCTCCAGCATATGTCTTTGGCATCTTCGTCAAATATTAAATGGCTGAAGTTATGTGTACTCTGCTTGAGTTTTCTATTTTGTTCCATGGACTACATATCTATTTTTGTGCAAGGACAATATTTTTTTTTTACCATAACTGTTAAAACAGCACTCTGTAGTCACAGCGGGTGGGAGTAACGGGAAAGACACACCATGCGGGTGGCAGCCAAGGGGGCATAGCGGAAAGGTACACCATACAGACACAGCATCCATGTGGAAAGTTTTATTGGAGGGAAGGGAGAAAGGAAGGGAGGGAAGGAGGGAGGGAGAGAGAGAGGAGGTGTACACCTTGTTTAAATAGAGAGAGAGAAAGGAAGAAGAGAGAGTTAAGGGGGAGGGGTTCTTTCTTTTTTTTTTTTTTTTTTTTGGTTTTTCGAGACAGGGTTTCTCTGTGTAGCTTTGCGCCTTTCCTGGAACTCACTTGGTAGCCCAGGCTGGCCTCGAACTCACAGAGATCCGCCTGGCTCTGCCTCCCGAGTGCTGGGATTAAAGGCGTGCGCCACCACCGCCCGGCTAGGGGTTCTTTCTTAAAAGGAACCTAGGATGGCATCAGGATGCTGAGGGGGGGCAGGGTATTATCTGCTTCTGGTCAGGATTCCAAGAAGTGGGTCTGAATGTTAACATTCCTCCCTTTTTGATTATTAGAAAAAGGTGAGTTATGGATGGCAATTGGAGGGAATGAGGGTGCTGAATTCTCAAGACTGCTTCTGGCAGGGAAAGTTGGGAGTCGGGGTCACACATGGCAGGAGGTGTGAGTGAAGAAGTTCAGTTAGCTGTCATCATGGGGATCTCAGGCATCTGTTCCTTGAGGGAGCTGAGAAGGCAGATTGCTAGGAGAAAAAAATGGATTGTTATCATGGGCCATCAGGGCTAGCCATGGGGAAAGTGAAGACTGCCAGAAAGAATGGAATGGAAGAGTGCCCTGGTTGTACAGATGAGACAAGAGTGAATGAGCCAGACAAAAGAGCAGATATGCCCTTGAGTCTGGAGTGGTGATACCAGGAGTTTAGGGGAATGGCATGCCAAGTCAGGAGTACAGGAGCCATCACATCTGCTGTTTTTCTGGAGGTGGGAAATGTCTCTGTAAAGGTGTCAACAAATTAGGAGATAACAATTTTTATGAGTGGGCATGTGGGTGAAGTTAACTTGTCAGTATTCGCCTGGTTAGTGGTTGGCATCATCAGAGCTGGTGCAGGGTTGTCGTATCTGGAGGACTTCCTGTAGATTGGCCTTTGTGAGGGTCTGGAAGGAGGGATAGAACTGTGCAGGGATATGTAAGTGTCTGTAAAGCAACTGGAAAAGATTTACATCTTGGTGTCATAGCAAAAGCTATGGCCTTGGGTTAATAAGTATGAACATTCTTTGGGGCCTGGTTTCAGCCCAATTAAACACGTCTTTAAATTTGTAACCAGAGGAAATTTACTGAATGGAAGTGGTTGAGTGAGTGAAGAAGGAGGAAGGAAGCTTCCCTACCCTCTCCAATGCTAGCCTGTCACTAAAAGCTGGGACCAGTAAAGTCCACAGAAACCTTGGAGTTGGGGAAGAGAGATGTTAAAACTGGCAAACATCATATCATCACATCTGAGAAGGATAAGTAAGTGAACAGAAGTGAGACAGCTTTCCTGTCTTCATATAAACAAACCTTAAAGCTGTTTCTTTTTATCTAATTCACCAGGAGATAGTGGGAGCACCACTAGCCCTAAGAGAATGAGGCCTGTGAATTTTACACAGAGAACTGAGAAGGCAGCTGAAGCAAAGCCTGGTGGTCAGATGGCCTCAGGGTTCTGAGAAGGATTGAATCATATCGGAGTGCAGACCAAGCAGCTTTTGAATCTGTTAAAAATGACAGGGACCAGTCCATACATACCCAGTTAGCCATACCCAGGTCTCCACATTGTTGGAGGCAGAAGTATCAAAACAGCATCAATCTTTGGCTGCTAGGCCCATAAGGTGGGAGTGCTGGGCCCATGGAAGAGGGACATAGGGAAGACTGATCTTACTTTGTCTAGACAAAAGGGGTGTGATCAATTCTCCAATGACCTGTTGCTTGTCCACAGTCTGGGCTGGGCCCTGGTGGCAGGCATCACATTAGGGCATCTTGCCCAGAGGTCAGCGTTGCCATAATGCTGCTGGGGACATCATGGTGCTTCATAATCTTCTTCAGAGACCTTGGGTCACTGCTAGGATATGGGAGTCTCTGTCTGACATAATAATCCTTTTGATCAACATTTTAAATGCCATATTCTGCAGATCTCTGAGCATTTGAGGACTGTTTGTCTATTAGGTGTGAATGACTATCAGCTTATGTTCCCTAACGGTCTTCAATGTTAGCAGCTCTCATGAGACTAGGACTTACTGTCTCCTGAGAAGGCAAAGAAGAGTGACAGGAAAGATCACAGAGTCAAATGGGAACAGGAAAAAGGGGCTTGTGAGTTGGGTGTGGCCCAACTCTGGGAAAAGGACCCCCTCAGGGGACCAGAAACTCCATTATAGAACATATATATATATATATATATATATATATATATATATATATATAATCTTATTTATCAAACATATGCCATCATTTATTTAAAGTCTTTAGAAGCTTGGTGTTGAACACTTGGCAAAGACATAGGTGTAAATCTCTAAGTTGGCTTTTGTTAATCTGAACAGATAAATTTCATACCAATTTAAGATATTTGAGGCTTGTTGTTTCTTTGCTCTATAAGGAGATAGACAAAGAGCTCAATAGGACTAAATGTATTTTTTAACCTTAGTAAACCTCAGTAAAAGATGACTGTCAGCCATGTGGCTGTCTACATCATGATGAGGTTCGGGGAACAAAATCAAATGTTATTTAGGCTTAATTTAGAGAGCATATATGGATCTGCTTTTTTAGCAGGGCCATGGAGTATCCGTTGACCTCTGAGCAGTTGACATAAAAACAGCATTGCTCTTCCAAGATCTCACATAGGCCCAGAAAGACAAACATGGTATGTACTCACTCATAAGTGGATTCTAGATATAAAATAAAGATCAATCAGACTACAACCCACAGAACTATGGAGGCTATATATATATATAGCATGGGGGACCCTAGGACGACTGTGGCTTATAATAAATCTTGGTTTTACTCAATTACTGAGCAAGCCTCAATGAAACCTCTCACTATTAAGATAAGAATACATACTGTATCAAGCTGATAATAGAAAAATAAATAAATTAATTAATTTTAAACAATAAAAAATAAATAAAAATAAAAGAAAAATTTGAAATATTAAACAAACAAACAAACATTTTACTAAAGTAAAAAAAGGGAGAACTGAGGACTCATCATTCCTCTCCACATTCTATTCTTTCCCTTGTTTTATATATTTTAAATTTTTTATCGGTGGATTCTGCTGGAGTTTATCGGTGGATTCTGCTGGAGTATCCGATGCAGATAAGCACTGGAGGGCTCCTGTTACAAATCATCCTCTGGAATGATGGAAGGATCTTTCTACTGGCACGTGGAGGAGACCCGATCTAGTGTTGGTGTGGCCCCGGGGTTCTGTTTATGTCTTTCCTCAGGACAATGAGGTTCCTCTTTGGATTCCTGAGCACTGAACGCGCCCTGTGGCTGCTGCTGAAGCCCAACATGACAGAGACCTAATGGGTCTTCATAAAATAATCTACCCTTCTGATGCCAATGGAGATTGAGAGCCCAATATCTCCAGCACTGGCAAGCATTAATGTAAGCCTAGGAACTGTAGCCATGAGATTGGATTCTCCAGAAGAGCTGCCAGCTAAAGTCATGCTGGGATCAAGAAAAATGGGCCTTGGTGATTCGTGTTACTGGAGTTGTATCCATGCCAGTGGATGTCCACACACTCCAGAAGAGAATTTGACATTGCTGCTGCCGCTGTTGCTGTTATAGCAATGGCGGCCACCGCTGCTACTGTTTCTGAGATTACCATTTCATAATTGCTTACTACAGCTAGCACAGTGGAGACCCTGGCAACAAAAGTAGCTACCACAGTTAGTTAATCTTCCATTCTATTGGGCATGATAAATTTAATTCAGTAGTTATATACATCTCGATTGGCTTTGAAAATTATAAATTTATAAACTCAAGCTTCAGTTGCTTTTGGGATACTATCTTACAAGGACTCCAACATACAGAATGGCTCAGTTGCCTTTAGCCTACTGGCTATGGGTGAGATAGGACCTCTCTTGGTCTTTTCTGTGTCGAACACACAGATTGCAAGCCCAGTGCCACTTTGAGATCTTTGGCAGCAGTTAACTCTGCAGCTCACACACGGTTGAGCCTGTATGATAATGAGTATTTAGAGACTGGTAATGCCTGGGGGGCGCTCACCAACCTAAGACAGAGCGCCTGTGTGGCCTGGGCAGGCGTCTCCATGATGGGTAAGGTGACCTGCTGACGTCCCACACAACCTAAGTCAGAAGCTCATTTATTAGTAAAAGGGGGACCTGTAAGTCCCTGGCCCCATTTTGGGTAACTATTGCCTTGCTTGCAGATCTTGACCTTGATATCCTCCCTATGCTAATTCCCTGCCAGGTTCCACCCTCCTGAATGCTTAAGGGAAGTTCCTTGTCTGTGTATCTTGAATAATGGGCGTTAACAGCTTAGATGCAAGATTGTAAAACATCAGTAGTGAACTTCTGCCCTCCGGGGTTCTCCCATTGTGCTGTAAGCCTGTATTTAAGACCTCCTCCCTCCTTCAATAAATGACATTCGGCATTTAAAAATATATATATTCAATTATATATATAATTATATATATATTTATTATATATATTTATTATATATTTGATTATATATTATATAATTGATATATATATATCAATTATATATATATAATTGAATGAATACTGCGAATGTAATCTATGAATACCACAAATGTGATTAATATCATGAGTGTAATTAATGAATATCATGAGTGTAATTTAAAAAAAAAAAAGATCTCGCATAGGTCCCCTTGTTGAAGGAATAATAACCAGAGGGACCATTTGAACATATTTTAGGTCAAGGCCTCTTTATCATGGAGAACTATTTCAGCTAGAGAGGGGAGCAATTTTTCTAAATGTGGCTTAACTTTGAGAGCATATATAAATTCAATTTGGACATATAGTTTTCCCAATTAGTTACAGCTTAACAAAATTAGCGAGGACAAAGAGGCTTACATTCTTAAGCTGAATAGACCTTGAGTAAGAGAGACATTTTTTAAGCCATTGGCAGCAATATCTGCATCTATTACCATTATTAATGCTCTGTAATTTTATCTGATCTTTGAGTACAGCCAGATTACAATCCTGAATGATTTATATAGCAATAATAATTTCATAAAGTCATATAATACCTCTTTGGTTCTGCATAAATAAGGTCAAGTGTCTTACTGCAGAACCATTTTAGTTAATAAATCTATCCATTGACAATTTTGGGTCCAGTTTCCTGGTATATCAATGGGCATTAGGTAGTCATTTTGTCCCCTATGCCAGGGGGTTTACCTTTAACTTAGCCTTTTAGCCGGTTTTGGGAGCAGGGAACATAGGATAACATATTCTCTTCTGTAACTGCTTCAAGCTGAAACGGGGAGTTGATGGTCAGATCCCAGGAAGGCTGAAAGGCTAGTCAGCAGTACGGAGGGAATCTAGGCAATGGGGTATTAATCAGAAGCATCTGATTTGATTCAGCTGGAAACAAGGAGTATTCATATCAGCTGGCTTGGTCCATATCAGCTTTCAGTATGTCCATGGCTCACAGGTTGAAGTCAGTAGCCGATGCCTGGATGTGTCAGTCAGCCAAATGGAAGCCTGCTGAAACAGATGTTGACTAGAGGCAAGAGTTAAAATTTATGAACTTATTTGGAACTTTTAGGCCCATAGTCTTAGTGCCAATCTGGTGAAGCATTTGGCAGAAATAAGGAAAACACCTCCATTACCAAGACTGGAATAGGACCTTTTAATCCTGGTAGGATGGAAGTAGCAGATGCAGTTGAAAATCTGTAGCACATCACAATCCTGATTCTTGGATCTCCCGGTCAGCATCATTTCCTCGTAACCAGAAACAACAAAGGATGGATTCTTTATCACCAGTGGCCTCATTTCCTCTTTTGTTCAGCCACATATCTTTCTTCTTTCTCTCTCAAAAGACATGGAATGTAACATGTAAAAAAGATTCTCCCATGAAGACAGCAAAGTCATTCCTCCAGCAGAGCCAAGCAAGTCCTTACCAGAATCTTAGTGCTTCTCTGCTTCCCTATGAATACCACCAGAGTCTCAGAAAAGAAACCCCTGGTAAGTCAAGATGTATAATGTGTAATAAATTAGGAGAGGTTTGCCATGAAATCAGTGTCAACAATGCAACATATAGACTGTGTAGTAACAATTGCTACAATGAACACAGATTGACCAATGGTCCAACAACGAACTGCCGTGGACAGTGTGGCAAGCATATCCCCAAGAATGCTGGACACAAAGTCCTGACCACTGGTCCGGAAAAAGAGCTTCTGCTGCTGGAACTGTGCCAGTGAATATAGAGATAATGAAAACAAAATAAAAAAAATATCATTTTTACAACACAGAAAATGGAATGCTAACAGAGAAGAAAATGAAAGAAAATCTAATAAAATAAATTTATAAATCTTAAGGTAAAGAATGTTAACATAGGCCATGAATATACAGTTTTATACACACACACACACACACACACACACACACACACACACACACAGAGGCAGAATTAAAGCTAGCATACATTCACACATATAGAGTTAAATCCAAGTCACATGCATACACATAGAGATATATTGAGCAGAAGTTGAGTAATAAGAGGAAAGGGAGAACCAGTGTGTGCTGAGCAGGATGAAGCTGACCTCTTCATCTCTGACTCACATGTTGTAGCAAACTGTAAAGCTGTCGGGTGAGCAAGAAAGCAAATTTTTGGGTGAGCAAGAAAGCAAATTTTTGTTGTTGTTGTTGTTGTTGTTGTTGCTTGGTTTTTTTGAGACAGGGTTTCTCTGTGTAGTTTTGGTGCCTGTCCTGGATCTCGCTCTGTAGACCAGACTGGCCTCGAACTCACAGAGATCCACCTGGCTCTGCCTCCCAAGTGCTGGGATTAAAGGTGTGTGCCACCACCGCCCAGCAGCAAATTTGCTACCAGTGTAAGAGGGTGATTCAGAAAGCAGACCTGGTACGGGTGGGAGGTAGCAGATCTGCCCCAGGCGAGTGAGATCCTGGTGTGAAGTGGGCAACACCAGTGGACCAAACAAACATGCCATGGGCAACAGAGTTAGTGCAAGAAGTTAGTAAAAGAGTGAAGGACCTCAACAGGGCGGGGAGTTGGGAGAGGCAGGCCCCCCACATCAAAGATGGCAAATGACCGGCCTGTCTTTGACCTCAGTCAAGATGACGCCTGACCACATGACTGCCCTTATCAGATATAGTGAGAGAGCCATATGACCTGTCTGTCATTGACCTTAGTCAAGATGGCATCTGACCACGTGGTCATGTGTTTGTTTTCCCAAGACATACATAACATATATGGAACACATAAACTCAAGCATTCAAAAGTCAGTCAGAAACACATTGTTGTGATCACATCAATCACACATTTCCATCTGCACATACGAAATAAACCTTTTTAACAGAACGACAGACAAAACTTCCCAGGAAATGTCAGGTGACCAACTTAAAAATCCAGAGGTAAGAATTTACAGGACTGCAGGCATAGACTGAGAGACAGCACAGTGGGAGAAAGCCAGGAAGGAGCAGAAGATAAGGGAGGCATCAAGTAGCGGCAACAGGAGCGGTGGCCAAGGGTGGGCAGCTGGGGGTGGGGGCTCGGTTCCATGCGGCCCATCCCGGCGCCATGAGCGGCTGTGGGCATGAGGGAGGGAGGAAGGGACCGGAGTGCATAGCCTAAGAATCCTTGGATCTGACTAATTTCCCATGAGTGAGGCAGAGGTCGCAAACTGCTGAGCGATTCATCAAACGCAGAGCAGGGGCCCAAAGGATGCTGAGGTCCAAGCAAGATGGCACAGGCTGCTGCAATATTTCTTCAGAGAGCAGCAGCCTGAGGGCAGCTAAGCCTGAGGGACACACGGTTGCTTGGTACCGAGACTTATGAATGAGGCCAAGAGGTGAGAGACCACTTTCGAGATGAGACGAATTCTCACTTTATGGGAAATGGCCAAAGGGAGGCCTACTGATTATGATGGTATTGAAGGTTCCAGAGATTCCAGTGTGTCTCGGGCTGACCACAGGCAGGAGAAAGCGCCAGGAGGGCCTCTGCCTGTCATGTAGCACCAATGTTAAAATGGTACATGGCAGTCATGGTGTGTGGGAACCTCGAGAAAGACACACCATGCAGGTGGCAGCCAAGGGGACACGCTAGAAAGTTACTCACACAAACATTTAAAGTATTCCCCTACTAGACTCTGTAGCTAGAGTTTTTCTGGTCCTCCCTGGCCCACAGTCAGGACAAATCTCTCTCACCAGCCAGTCCCACAGCTGCTCAGATCCAACCAAATAAACACAGAGACTTACATTGCTTACAAACTGTATGGCTGTGGCAGGCTTCTTGCTAATTGTTTTTATATCTTAAATTAACCCACAGACACAGCATCCATGTGGAAAGTTTTAAGGAAAGGGAGAAGGGAAGGGAGGGAAGGTGAAAGGAAGGCGAGGGGGGAGGGAAGGAGGGAGGGTGAGTGTGTGAGCAGGTGCATACCTCATGGGAATAGAGAGGGAGGAGGAAGAGAGAGTGAGTGGGAGAGGTTCTTTCTTAAAGGAACATGGGATTGTGTCAGGATGCTGGGTGAGCCAAGGTATTATCTGCTTATTGGCCAGGATTCCAGGCAGTGGGTCTGAATGCTAACAATGACTCTGTCATGTATCTTGAGATTTGGCATGGCAATTCCTCCAGCACTGTTCTTTTTGCTCAGAATTGTTTTGCTATCCAGAGTCTTTTGTAGTTCCATATGAATCACAACAATGGCCAGCGTAGCATAAGAATCCTAAGGGTGAAGTAGTGGCACACAAACATACCTTGGCCATAACCAATAACTCGATGATTGTTCTTAAGGCCCATCAGACTAACTCAGTAAGAGGAAATCATGCCTGG
This sequence comes from Peromyscus californicus insignis, assembly GCF_007827085.1. NCBI lineage: Eukaryota > Metazoa > Chordata > Mammalia > Rodentia > Cricetidae > Peromyscus > Peromyscus californicus. The sequence goes on along the minus strand of NW_026294584.1, from coordinate 12,752,913 downwards.
TACTGGAAAGCTAATTAACTATCCCAGGCTAGTGAAGTCATGGTTTATATTTTATGGAGAACTTTCAACCTCCACTTTACTAAACCAGTATAATCCCTAACTACATTTTAAATATTTGTCCTTATACTCAGGAGTAAACGTAATCCTCACCCCCGTCAAGGAAATTTCTCTTTGCAACAGATGGAGACCATCACAGAAAATCACAACCAATCGAAATGCAGAGTTGTGGAGCCTGGTCCCAACTGATAGACTGCAACACAATCCCTGTTTCTAAGGCTCCAGGGTAACTGTGGAAGAGGGGGCGGAAAGACTATAAGAGCCAGAGGACCAGGACGTTTGCTGTGAGGTTGTGTCTCCCAGGAATGTCAGAAGCTACACCCTAGAAGTCTCAGCAACATGACGGCCGAAACATGACCTGAACAGGGATGACATCAGTGGTCATGCTGACATGGATGGGGAAGGCTCAAGAGGCCTCAGCTGTATACAAAGAACTATAGGCAACTAAAGAACCCTGAGAGTAGGAGAGATACTCTTCCCTAGGGAAGAGCACACCAATTACTTATCCAGTACCAAAATGGTCAGCCCTGAAGAATGTACATACAAGTAACATTATTCAGACTGAGCAAATTTTATTAATGCATTTAGGGATATATGTTCAACAATTAATTTAAAAGCAGGCCACAAATTTGAAGGAGAACAAGGAAAAGTATACGGGAGGGAGGAAAGAAAAGGGAGAAATTATGTAATTATAATCTCAAAAAACAATTTTTTAAAATGTAAACCTGGAAATACAACCTTCCCTATTTTGAAAATAAGACAAGAGACATTCAGAAGAATTTAATTTTTCTGCTGTATCGACAGACTCTAGAACACAGATTTCCTGCCTGTCAGCCCTGGCAGTTGTGCCCCACTGTCTTTCAAGATTGCCTTTGGCAACAGGAAGCCACTGTGGACTTGTAAGTCAGAAAATGCTTTAGAAACGTAAGCAGTGAGTGGGGTTGTGGTAGCTCATGCCTGTAATCCCAGCACTCAGGAGGCCGAGGCATGAAGATTTGAATCTGAGACTAGCCTAGGCTGTATGGTGGAACCTTGTCTCAGAAAAAAAGCAATGTGTTAAATTTTTTCTCAATTGCCATGACAAATACCCAACAGAAATAAAGGGGAAAAATAATTATTTTAGTTCATGGTTTCAGTGCATAGTTATCTGGCTTTGTTCCTGGGACACAGAGTAACAGATTGCCAATGTAGAAAAACATGGCAGCAGGAAGCAAAGAGGTCAACACGAAAGGGTAAGAGGAGATGTATCTCCAAATTCACACCTCCAGTGACCTAGTTCCTTCAATAGGTTCTACATCCTGGAGTTCCCACCACTTCCCAGAATAGCCTGTAGCCGGGGAAGGAAGCATTCAGCACATGAACCCACAGGCAAGTGATCACATTCAAGCTGTCACATGCCAAATGAGATAAAAGCTGTGAGAAGACAGACCAGAGCAAAGTGCCAGTCAGTATGCCAAACTCAAGAAGACATTCAGTAGTAAGAAAGGGCTGTCCACTAGCTAGAAAGTATTTCCCAGTGCCTGCAACATTGTTATTTCAGCTTCTGCAAGACAACACATAAGTTCTATTCATCATGATTGAAGTGTTACAAGTTTTCCTACCGAAGTTCTACTGGTGACCTTTGAATTCTCCCATCTGACTGGGAAGGCAGCTGATCTCTCCTAGATGACCTCATATTCAGAAGCCAGACACACTAGATATTTAGAACATGGACTTACACAAAGATAAATAAAAGTTTCTTGGGAGCAATCACTCTGCAATAGGTAAGAGGGACTCAAATCTCCCTGAAGTGGCCAGGAGTTAGGCACTGTTAAGTAGGAGTTGAGAATGTTGATTCAGGGATAGGTTCCAGTAATTACCCTTGGATATTTTTGTATCTCTCTCTCCCTCTCTCTATTCCTTTATTTTTAAAAAAACTTTATCAACATGTATTTAGAGTTTTCCATTTCTTTTAGATTTTCCAAAATACAAACATTTAAAGTATTCCCCTACTAGACTCTGTAGCTAGAGTTTTTCTGGTCCTCCCTGGCCCACAGTCAGGACAAATCTCTCTCACCAGCCAGTCCCACAGCTGCTCAGATCCAACCAAGTAAACACACAGAGACTTACATTGCTTACAAACTGTATGGCTGTGGCAGGCTTCTTGCTAATTGTTCTTATATCTTAAATTAACCCATTTCTATTAATCTATAAGTTGCCATGTAGCTCATGGCTTACTGGTATCTTAACATGTTGCTTCTCATCACGACGGCTGGCAGTGTCTCTCTGACTCAGCCTTCCTGTTCCCAGGATTCTCTTCTCTCCTTGTCCCACCTATACTTCCTGCCTGGCTACTGGCCAATCAGCATTTTATTTATACAGAGCGATATCCACAGCAAGACCCTCTGCATTTTCTGGGTATGTGTTGTTGCCTGTCCCTTTTTAAGTCAAATTTATTAATTTGAGTCTTCTCTTTCTTTTGCTTACTTTAATTACACTTTAAGAGAACCAACTATTTAAGGTTTGGTTGAATCTGTGTCTTGTTTTTTTAGTTTTCATTCGTTAATGTCTATCTAGATCTCTATTATTACTTACTGTCCATTGCTTTTTGATTCAGTTTTTTTTTATTTTTTTAAGACCTGGAGATATATAACTCAGGCATTTATATGAGGTCTTTTTGGCTTGTAAATCTACACATTTAGATCTATAAATATTCCTCTCAGAACTAGCTCAACTGTATCCTAAGGACTGCCAACTCCAATATGCTTAATGAATGGTTTTCTTGCCTAGCAATCTTCACAGTGCATAGAATGGCTTATTCTATATAATTGCTAAATTTCAGGAAAAGGAAAAACATTCAAAGATGCCTTTTTCCCATATTTTGGAAAGCAGGTTTATGAACGAGTTTATGGTTGTAGTTTTTTCGTGTGTGTGTGTGTGTGTGTGTGTGTGTGTGTGTGTGTGTGTGTGTGTGTATGAGAGAGAGATGCATATGAACATGCAAGCTTTTTCACATATGTGGGCATACTTGTGTGGGTGCACATGCACATGGTTGTGTGTGTATGTGGGGTCCTGAGGTTGGGAACCATCTTCAATCATTCTTTTACTTTATTCATTGAAGCAGGATCTCTCATTCAAACCCAAAGGTCACTGATATGGCTAGTCTTGCTAGCCAGCTTGCCCTGCAGAGTCCCTGTCTCTGCCTCCTGAGACTAGAATTATAGGAAGTCTGCTGTGCTCACCCAGCATGTAAGTGGGTTTCTGGACTGATCCTCATGCTTGTACAGGTGTGTTGCAGAATATTTGTTTAAATATGCAAAGATGTGTTGCATGTGTTTGACTATGGAAAGATGTGTTTCATTTGTTTATGTTGTGGAATATTTGTCTAACTATGTAAAGATATGTTTCACTTGTTTATGTTGTGGAATATTTGTTTAACTATGTAAAGATGTTTTGCTTTTGTTTAATTATGTAAAGTTGTGTTGCTGTTTTACTTTGCCTGACTAAGGCACCTGATTGGTCTACTAAAAAGCTGAATGGCCAGTAGTGAGGGAGGAGGTATGGCGGGACTTCAGACAGGAGTGTAATTAGGAGGAAGAATTAGGCTTAGGGAAGAAAGAAAAAGAGACACCAGAGAGACGCCAGGAGCCAGACAGACAGACATGGAAGAAGCAGGAAAGTAGGACAGAATGAAAGAAAGGTAAAAAGCCTCAAGGCAAAAACATAGATGAACTGAAACAGATTAAATTAAATTAAAAGAGCTAGTGGGACAAGCCTGAGCATTCATAATTAATAGTAAGTTTCTGTGTCATTATTTGGGAGCTGGTTGGTAGACCAAAGAAAATTCCAACTGTACAGGTGCTTGAATAAAACACTGAACCATCTTCCCCAGACCCTATGTTAGATATTTAATGCTATATTTCTTATTTGGAACAAAATGTCTTGAGGAAGTATTCCATTTAACCTCACATTTAAGGAGGGAAAATAAGGACTCTTTCTTAATAATTTTTCCCAAGAAATAGATATTTAACAACTTCATGAATTCTTATGACAAAACTTCGGATGACTTGCTCTTGAATCAATAAAAATAAAATAGTCTTGAAACACTAACAACATCAAAGACGCTTAAGGAATTATACATGGTGGTATGGACCTGTAATCTCAACAGCCTGGAGGCTGAGGATCATGAATTTGGGGGCAAGATGGGCTGTGTAGGAAGCCAGAAGTTAACCTGAGATACACAGTAAGACCCGGTTTTAAAAATAAATAAGATAAGTGTGGAGGTGCATGTAATCCCAATACTTGGGAGTTTCAAGATAGGAGGATAATGAGCTCAAGGCCCATCTAAAGCTACATAGCAAGATCCTGTCTTAAACAATATGAAGCATAAAGACAATGTTCTAGTTTTGAATTTGCACAACAGTGTATCAACTTTTAATTGTATTCCTGCATTGTTAAAATGAATATATTTCACAGAAAGTATTGAGAATCTCTGAGCTATTTCCTGGGTTTTGAGACTCATTTACAAAAAAAAATTTAGGCTTTAGGTCTATCAGTTAGTTTTGATGTTTTTTTTGTGAGACACAATTTCATTACATAGCCTAGGGTGCCTTCAAACTTGTAATCCTCCTGCCTTGGCCTTTCGAGTGCTGAAATCATAAGCATGAGCCACATGCCTGACTGAATCAATATTAGTAGATTCCAGAGATACCTTGGAGAGTCTCTAGATTCCATAGCAAGAGTATTCTAATTAATAATAATAATAATAATAATAATAATAATAATAATAATAATAATAAATGAGGGATGAGGCAGGGTAGCATAGTTGGGAGTACTTGTAGAGAGGTCTAGAACTCTAGTTCTTACGCAAGCATACATGAGCTCTTGAACTAAATCATTCAGCCATTTTCCTGGGTAATCTCCAGGGTACTTGTCCCTATATGTCATACACTATAGTTGAGAAACTCCTAAACTATATGCATGTTTTCCTAAAGTGGAGTTCACTGTGACATGTTTTCTGCAGGACAGAGGTCTCATGGGAAAGAGTTGGGTTAGTATTCTGTGACTGTGATAGAATATCTGAGGAAATGTATAAAGAAGGGTTTATTCTGGTTCATGGTTTCAGAGGTTTCAGTTGATTAGCACTTGACTCCACGTTTAGTAGGGAGCTCATAGAATACAGCTACGCACCTCATAGTGGTCAGGGAGAGCAAGGAAGTAAGGGGCCCATGCAGTATATTCCCTTCCTATATATGCCGAGAGTCATACCTCCAAGTGGGTAGTACCTCCCCAAATTTCCATTATCTCAAATATTTACTCAACCATAAACTCATCAATGAACTAATTCAATGATTAATGAACCCATGACCCAGTCACTTCTCAAAGGCCCCGCCTCTAAATACTGCTGTACTAGGGACCAAGACTTCAACACATAAGCTTCTAAGGTACATTCCACATCTAAACCATAACAGTGAGAGTATGACTGACAATCACCACAGAGAACTTAGAAGAGTCCCTTGGAGATCAAAGCAACTCCATCATCCCCTAGATTTCCAGCCTCTTCCTTACAAACGATCATAAACAGAACCTCGCTTACTGCTTCCAGCTCCCTGCTGCTCTTCACCTCTTTTTATTGACACAAACTAACTGCACAACCTGCTCTTTCATGGTTCTTTCCTTCAGGCAATCACTACGACATATCTCAGCTGCAGTTTCTCCTTAAGTCCCTGTGCCACTGAAGTTGACTCACTGTGACAGCCATCAGCTGCGACTAGGTAAATCGATACACATGTTAACATTGGCTGCCACAGTTCAGTCTTCTGTTAGCATTCCAAGTACTTTGGACTCTGCTTTAGTGTGTACAAAGTTCATTTATTTTTTTTCTCTTCTTTCTTTTACTATTTTTTCCTTCCTTCCCCTTTTTTCTCTTTTCTTTCTTTTTTTTCATGGAAGCTATTGTGTGATTAGCTAACAGGGTAAAAGGTCATACAAATAAGCATTTATTAAGCATTGGTCTTTGGCCTGCAATTATAGTGATAAAAAAGACACAAACAATGAGACAATTCTGAATTTTCCAGTTTCATGTTCCCATGGATATGACAGCTCAAAGAATTTGGCAGCCCAAAGGTATTTGTTGTTTTATGGTAAAACATTCATTCTAAAAAATAATCAGACTGTCCAAATGTATAACTTCTGTAAAACATATGCTTAACATTTTGCTTATATAAATGTACATGCTGTATTTATCTATATTGTCCTCACTTCTCGTCTGGTTAATGCTATCTTTTGCATTAATGTTCACTTTTAAATGAAAATTCAGTGTAGGGCATGCATCACTTTATTTTTTTTAAGAGTCAGCATAATTCTATGTTGCCAGGTAGAATCCAAACTCTTGGGCCAAAGCAGTTCTCCTGACTCAGCTTTCCAAGCAGCTGAGACCTCAGACACATGCTGTGCTCAGCTTGTGTGTCATTTATGAGATCCACACTACTTGTCTCTAAGACAAAGCCAAGCTAAATCGGTGTTGCTTGGGCTTTTACCAGAGAAATACCAGATAAGACCTACTGTCTCTGGGCTGTAAAGGTATGGAATATTTTATTCTTTACACTCTTCTGCATTTTCTAATTGCATAATGTAAATAATTTATATGCAGATATGCATGATCACACAAATACCCATTGTATGCATGCATACACACTTACATCGGGGTCTCGGGATGTCATATAGTCCTTATCCTGCTTTCAGAAAGATTATGTGCCATTATCCCTATTAAAAAAAACCCAATCATCAGGGATCCAGAAATATTAAAAGACTTTCCTATAAATATACAACCAAAAAGTGATGGAGAAGGGACCCTAACCAAGATATACCTGTCTACTGACCTTAAATATTCTGTGTGAAAATGAAAATGGCAGGTGGGGTTTGCAGCCATCCCCCCCCCCCGGTAGAATATATATGGATCGTCTATTTTATTTTAAAATTCTAACATTCCAGACTTAAAGTACACAGTCTAGGGTGCATGCATGCATGTGTGTGTGTGTCTGTGTCTGTGTGTGTGTGTGTCTGTGTCTGCCTATCTGTGTCTGTGTCTGCCTGTCTGTGTCTGTCTACTATCCTTAACCAAATTGAAAGTATTTTTCTTTGGGAGAAACGTATCCAACAGTGGCTTACACAGTAGAATGCGTGTATTAGACACTCACATACTAATTTTATGCTTTATTTCTTGAATAAGGAAGAAAAGACTTTTTATATAACAAGCCCAAATATATGTTAATGGTAAATATTTAACATTGTGTGTTGCTGTTTGAAAATTGTATCAGAATCTCTTAAAATATGTTGGAAGTTATGAAACTTCCACTAAGAAAAATATGAATAGATGTACACAGAGAGAAATAGAGAGAGAGATACACAAAGTATAAAACATTTTTGAAGGTTCATAGCTCCTCCAAAGCTTGTTAGTTTGAATTCTTGGTCATGTGCAAACATGGGCTACAGCTTTCATTAGAATACTCGAGGTGTTTGCATTAAATATAAACTCCAACACTGTTCCATGTATTAAATTGTAGAGTCCAATATGGATGGGCAGTAATTCAGGGTTAGTGCTTTTGTAATGTGTATCTTTAAGCAGACTTTGCCCGAACTCATTCTGTGTATGATAAACAGTGAAAGGGGGCATTGGGTATCAGTCACAGCCTGACAGCTAGTACTTAGTATCACAAACAAGGTGAATATCATGGTAGCTAGGCAGTTGAAATGCTAAATCTTGAGTAGTTTGTGGAAGTCAACAGAGTACTAATCTACCCAAGCAGAAGTATTTTTGCAAAGCATGAAGCTAATGGGTTGGCTTATATGCATGGTTCACTGAGCCTGGCCTGGATTGCTTCTCTATTGCTATGATAAAACACTGACCAAAAGCAACTTGAGGGGGAAAGGATTGATTTGGCCTACAGATTATAGTCCATCATGGTGGGAAACCAAGGCAGGAACTCAAGACAGGAACTTTTGGGCAGGAATTGAAGCAGAGACCATGGAGGAACAGAAGCAGGCTTGCTGTCTGCTTCTGCTCAGCTAGCTGCTCTATACAACCAGGATCTCTTCTTGCCCAGGGGTGGAACCATCCACAGTAGTCTAGGCCCTCCTCCATTAATTAGCAGTCAAGAAAATGCCCCATAGCCAGCCAGTCTGATGGAGGTAATTTCTCAGCTGAGCTTCCCTCTTCCCAGGTGTACCATGTTGACAACCAGGAACAGCCAATACACAGTTAAAGCTTAGAACCTGACATAGAGCCCAGCATACTTCAATGATACGATTGTTGGCTTTGAAGATGGGAGGGGGGTCACAAGTCAAGGAAGGAAAGTAGTTTCTAAAAGCTATACAAGGATCGTCCTGAACCTTCAGAAGGAACGAAACTTTGTTGACATTGACTTTAGGCTCCTATCCACCCGATTTTTAGTTTCAGATCTCTTAAAATGATACAAATAAAAATGTGTGCTATTTTAAGCATCCATTTTGGTGGTTTGAAGAAGAATTCCCATAGGCCCATATAGCTGAATGCTTAGCCATCATGGAGTAGCACTATTACAGAAGGATGATGAGGCGTGGCCTTGCTGGAGACAGTGTGTTACTGGGGGTGCTCTTTGAGGTTGCAAAGGTTCACACCAGGCCTAGGGTTGCTCTCCTCTCTTTGCCTCTGTTACCACACCTGCATAAGCAAGCCCCCAGTTAAATGTTTCCTTTAGAAGAGTTGCTTTGGTCATGGCGTCTCTTCACAGCAACAGATCAGTGATAAAGACAGTTTCTGATTTCTTAAAATGAAACAAACAAGCTGGGTGATGGTGACACATGCCTTTAATCCCAGCATTCAGAAGGCAGAGGCAGAAGGATCTCAGAGTTTGAGGCCAGCCTAGTCTACAGAGTGAGTTCCAGGACAGCCAGGACTACACAGGGAACCCTGTCTCGAAAAGCCCCCCAAAAAAAAGAAAGAAAGGAAGGAAGGAAGGAAGGAAGGAAGGAAAGAAAGAAAGAAGAAAGAAGAAAGAAAGAAAGAAAGAAAGAAAGAAAGAAAGAGAGAGAAAGAAAGAAAGGAAACAAACATACGTGTTGTTTTAAGCACTCCTGTTTGTAGTACTTAATTACAGCAGCAATAGAAATTCATGTGACACAGATGCACCCAGTACTTGACCAGGGCCACTTTGCTAGTAAATGAAGGGTCAGGAATCAAACCTAGATGTCTCTGACTTTCAGTTTATACTTAAATTACTTTACATAAACAAGGGAGGAGTAATTGACAGTGAGATGTGGTCGAAGGCCTGAAACATCTGAGGAAAGAGTATGCCACTACAGAGATTTGTGCATTAGTTTGGGGATCAAATCAGCTTTCCATATACAGTCGCTTGTGACCCCACCTGACAGTAAGGCCAGGAGCTACGTAAGTGAGAAAGAGATTACATCATCTCTCCAAATGCTCTTCCAGGGCACCATAGCCTACTTGATTTCAGTTCTTGAGTGCTTACATACTCATCAATAGATGATATACTTCGCATGTGTAATGCTCATAATCCTTTGCCTACACTAACGTTTTGATGAAATCCTCAGTACACTTTATTGGCATGCAGGCTTCATGCTATACAAGTGCAGTGGATGAGAAGAAGGAAGACCCACAGCTTCTGGTGTGCGTGAGGCGATCTATAGCTGTCTTGGAGTGGCAGGACACACAGAGCCACATCTGGATGAGTGACAAGTGACCACATTCTCCAGAGGATGATCACTGCATAGTGTTAAAAAGGGGTTTAACCAGGGTGATTCTGAAGGTTGCTTTAAAATTTGAATTCACAGGGCTTCCTTCCCTCCCAGGAATTAGATCTTATACCCTTTCATAGTGCAGTAGAGGGCCTGCACAGTCCAGCATGTTCTTTATGTTTCAGATTTTGTTTTTTGTTTGGGGGAGATATGGTTTATTCTTTTCTGATTTTAAAATGATGCTTATAACAAAAGATTTCAAAGTATAAGATTAGGGTCATTCTTCATAACCTTTCTGTAATCTCAGATAGACTCGGTAGAGGAAAGGTGTGAAACTTCAGACACAAGCAAGTCTCAGAGGTTTAGAGATGTGACTTGTGAGTCAGACAAATCTGAATTTAAATCCAGATTCTTCCACTTGCTGTCTTCATGGCCTGTGTACATCACTTCCTGGGCTTCAGGTTCCTCGTCTACAAAATGTAATGGCTTCCGCAGAGAGTAGTGATAGTTCAAGACAACCCCAGCTGTAAAATGCCTAACCCAGATTTGGTTGGCACATGATCGTTTTGAATTGTTTTTCTGTAAGCCTAAGCAAAATTGACCCTCTTTCCTTTCTATTATGCGTATGGGGGAATCTGCTCATTCATGTGAACTTCACATCTGAGACGGCTGTGTTTTTTGAAGAAAGGTACATGGAGATAAATAGCAAGCAAGGAACTTGACTTCCTGGCTGTCTGTGCTGAGCCTAGGTGTTGTAGAATACTAAGATGTGTTACTTTTGTTTATTTTGCATTTGTTTAACTCTGTGAAGCTGTGTCACTGTGCCTGTCTAAAACACCTCATGGTCTAATAAAGATCTGAACAGCCAATAACAAGGCAGGAGAAAGGACAGGCGGTGCTGGCAGGCAGAGAGAAGATATAGAAGGAGAAATCTGGGAGAAAAAGAGAAAGAAGTAGCCAGAGAAGGAGGACTCCAGGGGACAGTCACCCAGCGACACAGAAGCCATGGAGTAAGAGTAAGATTTACAGAAGTAAGAAAAAGGTAAAAGCCCAGAGGCAAAAGGTAGATGGGATAATACAAGTTAAGGAAAGCTGCCAAGAAACAAGCCAAGCTAAGGTCAGGCATTCATAAGTAAGAATAAGCCTCTGTGTGTGATTTATTTGGGAGCTGGGTGGTGGGCCTCCCAAAAGAGAAAAAACAAACAACAATACCCAGATCATTCTCAACCTTGATTATCATGAAGGACCCTGTTTATTTCAACCTTTATCTTGATTTTAATTTTTCTAATAATGCTAATGCACTCAATGATTTTAATATTATTTTTCATTGCCTACTGATTTAAATTATTTTTGAAAGGAGATATAGTAGATACTAAATTACACAAATGACTGGACCATACCATTTGAAACTCAAAAGGGAAATGAACACTAAATATACATTGTAATAAAACACTACCTTTCAGGTCACTTTGGAAATCCTCTTCTTCATGTTCACTTATTCTTTTTCTCAATCTCTACCCACTTTGGTCTTCCCTGAGAACTGACTAGCTCTTCATCCTCCATTCAATAGTCCTGCCATCCATGAAGATTTATTCAGCATGGCTTTATACAATGCAGGCTACATTTTTTCTTTTGAGTACCTACCTGCCTGTGCCAGATATTGTTAATGGCAGATGGGAGTGCTGTTACAAAGGTTAAAATAAGATAAAACTTGCATCACTTTGACCTAGTTTTTTGTGCCCTGAATCTCCACCTCCATCTTCATCAGGACCATCTTCAGCCCTCTCTTTATCACTTCGTGTCTTCTAACTGGATTACTGAGCCTACCTAATTCCTCAGGTCTCCACACACAAGACAGTACGTGATTAAAGGGAGTAGAAATCTGGAAAGGCTGACACTGTGCAGAGTGCCAGCACATTTACCCAAGTCTTGAGAGGAGGAGATGGTGAAGATGAGAAACACTTACCAATTTCTAGTTCTTGTCCTTGGGTCATGATGTAATTATATTGCACATTGCTGCATCTACTTTGCTAATTTTGTTTTGGATTTTTCCTTTATGCTCATGATTATATTGTCTTAAATTCTTAATTTCCAACAGTATCCTTACAAGAGTTTGGTCTATAGGTCATATTAGCCTTATAAAAGGAGAGGGACATTACTTTCCTCTTTGTCTATTCTCTACAGTTTGAGTAAAACAAGGCATATTTTTTCCTTGAATATTTGCTAGAGTTCACTAGATGAGTGCCCTGGTGTGTAGCTTTTAGTCTGTGTTCTGTCACTTTAAAGATGGTTACTGGCTTGTGCAATTTCAAAACTGATTAAACTTTGCTGAGGTAAGGGTGAAGGTGTTTACTTTGCAGTAAGCACAGATTCACCAGAGTCACACAAGAAGGACCTTTCCCCTAGATTCCTGTGGTTACATTTCATATAACTACAGTGCCTATCAACAACAGGAAACTGACATCGAAACAATGTGAACCTATAATTCTGTGTGCTCTCGTCATGTTATAACCACAACCGCAGCTAAGGTGCAGGACTATTTTGTCACCAGGAGGAATGCCCTTGTGCTGTGCTCTGATACGGTCACTTCCCTTCTGCCTCTCTTTTGCCCACGACATGTGACTGCTGATGGTCACTGGCCTGTTTATTGTTAATATAACTCTGTCCTTTTAAAATTGTTGTGTAAATTTAGGACACTGGATGAAGATGATTCAATCCAGATCTAACCCAAAACCTTCCTTCCTGCAGACCCAATTCCATAATACTAGAAAGTACTCTGTAAGTTGCCAAAGGAGGGAAGCAATCAATGGTTTTATACAGCCGGGATGCCTATGAACCACAACAATGACCAGCATGGCAAGATATCCCTAAAGGTACAAAAGTGGCACTCATCTATTGGCTGTAACCAAAGCTGTCTAATGAGACTTAAGGCTACTCAACAGGAGAGGAGTCATGGATGGCACTAGCAGCCTCACCAACCACCCACGGTTACCAAGGCCGTGGATTTTAGAAGAGAACCTACTATAACACTTGCTAGATCAGCATAATCCTTTACTACTTTCTAAATTATATCCTTATACACAGAGGTAAGTGTGGCTCTTACCCCTCATCAAAAAGGTCTCTCTTTGACTTTGGAACACTCAGTCCTAAATGGAAGGTCTTCATCAAACCCCTCAGCTCAGAGCTCAGGGAAGAGGGTAGAGAAGACTGTGAGAGCCAGAGGATGGAGAGCACCAAGGAAACAGTGTCCTCCAGCTGCTACAGGACTGCGGCACACACAAACTCATAGACAGGATGGCATCACGGACAAAGCCTGCACAGGTCTAAGCCAGATGGGGCCCAAGCAATAAGCTGGGGAAGTGGACATGATCTCCTATCCCTAACGAAGAATCTGTCTTCAGTTGACACCCACTTGCAAAGGAAAAGTTAGTTTTCTCCAATGGAGTCTCACTCGGTATATAAACCAACTTGAGGGTAGGACCATGACCAACAGTATATGGCCAACACAAAACAAACTCAATGGAAATGTTATCTCATAACTTTGTCTGGTTTTTTTCCCTTACAGGTCTTTTGCTTGCATATTATGGTTTCTGATTTTGTGGTTTTATGGGTTCTGTTTTGTGTCCACCCCTTTGTGTTTTTATTAATTAATTGGCTGTTGTTAGGTGTTTAGTGATTTTACTATGATCTGCATTTGTTTCCTTTATGATTACTGTTAATGTCAGTTTGACATCTGTGTGTCCTCTTAGCCAAATGTCTTCTGTGTGCCATGCTCATTTCTCATGAGAGTTTCACTTTTTGATTGTTGAGTCTTGAGAATTCTTTGTGTTCGTGTGTGTGTGTGTGTGTGTGTGTGTGTGTGTGTGTGTGTGTGTGTGTTCCTGAGGATGAGCAGAGGGCCTCCTGTGTGTTAGGTGATCACCCCAACACTGTGTTACAATTCTAAGCCTTTATATATTCTGTTTACAACTGCTTCTCAGATATGTGATTTGCAAAAATTTCTTGTATTTGCATTTTCTTTATCTTGTTTACTCATTTAAAAAAATATTATTCCTTTTCTGTGCCACTAGGGATCAAACTCATGGCTCTATGCATGCCAGGCAAGCTATTTGTCACTGAGCTGTGTCCCCAGGCTTTTTACATCTTAATGAAATCTGTTGGAGAACAGAATCTTAAAATTTTGATCAGGTTCAATTTATCAGATGTTCTTTTTATGGATTATATTTTGGTATCTATCCCCAAAAAACTCAAGTTGTAGACCCTGGAGATTTTCTCCTTCTCATCCCTATAATTGTTATAATTTTACATCTATTTTCCATTCTGAGTTAACTTTTGAAAAAGTATAAGATTTAGTCATGCTTCTGCCTATTCTTCCTTCTCCTTTCTTTTCCTACCCATCCCTTGTAAACGTATCATTGTTTGGGTTCCGTATAGAAGTATTTGTTTCATTATCATATTTATCTTCTAAAATGCCCCAACACACACACACACACACACACACACACACACACACACACACACACACACACACACACAGGCTATTATGTAAATCCATTTTCTGTTATTATAACAAAATACCCGAAGTCAGGTACCATAGTCCCAGTTTTTGAGACTAAAATTCCAAACAGCTTGGCTGTCTTTGCTAGGGCCCTCTTGGCTGTGTCCAATCATGACAGATGGCATCTTGGCAGAAGTGTGACAGTGAGAGATCACACAGTGAGACAAGAAGAACATGGGGAAAAGTCAGCCTGGCTCCCTTAAATCATTTCACAAGAGCTGCTTAATCCCTTCTGTGGGAAGAACCCCTAAGGACTCCCACTAAGCCCCCCTGTCACAGGTCCTGCATACACTGATCTCACCTCCTGGGAACCAACTCCTCCACACACACCTTTGATACACATTCAAATCCACACACACCTTTGATACACATTCAAGTCCAAGTGTAGCCACTGTCTTCTTACTTTCCTTCCACTGTTGTTTTTAATTTTAGTTTATACTTTTGGTGTCACACCTGATGATTTATCTCCAAAGTCAAGAAGAATTACTTCTCTGTTTTCATGTTGATTTTATATCCTATAGCTGAATTTATGAGATCTAGCCATCTTTGTGGAATCTTCAGATCATGCATCGAGTGTACTTTGGTCTGTTTTCTCCATTGCTGTAGACAGATTTGTTGAATAGAGGTGGGAAAATGGCATGTCCCGTGCTACAGACTTATTAGATGGTTCCTTTTAGGTCTTTATTTTTGTTTATTTGCTCTTCTTTTTTTTTTTTTTTAACTTTCTGAGCACACTTACCAGTTCTATAAGATCTCACCATGTGGCTCTAACTTGTCTTCCTCAGGGATGGATCTTTGGCTATTTTATCCATTTGAATGAGCCATATTTTCTGTGATGGGTTTCTTGACTGTGAGCTTGACACACTCCTGGGTGTGTTTGGGAAAGAGCTTTCAGAGGATTTTTTGTTGTTACTGTTTTGTTTTTACTGAGGGGATAAGACCCACCCTGGCACCTTCCCCTGAGCAGTCCAGATACAATGAAGGGGAAAGGGGAGTGAATCCGCCTGCTCCACTTCTTTCTACTCAGTGTGTCTGTCTGTTTCTGTTGCTATGCCTGGCTGACATCAGACTCCAGCTTCTTTGGTCTTCCGATGTGGATTCATCAACAGCAATGTCCAGGCAGCTCCCAGGCTTCCAACAGCAGAGACGCACTGAAGGCAGTTGCCTTTGTGAATTAAGCAGCTACCAGAGTCTCTGACACTCCAGGACAAAGCCAGCCATTGCTTAGCTACCCAGTCCCTACTGTGTGAGCCAGTCTAATAGATCCCTTGTGAATGCATACACGTTCTGTTGGCTCGGAGCCTTCAGGGGACCTTTCCTGATACATTTTCTAATTTAAAAATATAGACTTCATGGGGTTTGGTTTAGCCACTTATATTTGTGTGTAGAAGTGTTCTTTATTTATGTGGTGATGGAGTTGGACACAGGGTCTTGCACATGCTAGGAAAACACTTTACTGCTGAGCTGCATTCCAGTTTTCAGCCAGTTTTTAAAAATTACTTCTTTTATCTTTTGAGATTATAGTATAATTATATTACTTCTCCCTTTTCCTCACTCCAAACCTTCTCATATACTCTTCCTAACTCTTTGAAATTCATAACTTCTTTTTCTTTAATTGTTGTTACATATATATTTCTAACACACACACACACACACACACACTGCATGTGTGTGTTCCTAAACACTTAAATACAACCTTCTCTGTCTGTATAATGCTACTCGCGTGTTTGTTTGAGGGCTGGCCATTTGGTCTTGGCTAACCAATCAGTGTGCTCTTTCCTGGGGAAGACTGTTTCTCCTGCTCGCTGCATTCCTTAGCTGCCTTAGTAGAGGTAAGGACAAAAATGTCTTTGCTTTCCTAGATAGGAAGGGAGGGAGGGAGGCGGAGGAAGAAGAGGAGAGAAGGATATCCTGTCCTAGTTTTTCCAGGTAGGCTCTGTATTGGGACTTATCTTCAACCCTGAGCCAAAACTGTGGTGAGGTGAGTCTTCAGAATTAGCTGGAGTCTTGAGTTCTGTACTTAACATGAACCTTGTCCTGACCATGTGTGTGTATTTTTAAATTCCTCTGAATACAGGGAAACTAACTGAATGGACTTTTTTGTAATTGGTGCTTGCTGTTGATGATGACGCTGAAGTGGAGGAGGAGGTGGAGGAGGAAGGGGAGGAAACGGGGTCTCATGTAGCCAAGGCTACCCTGGGTCTCCTGTAGCCAAGGGTGCCCTGGAACTCTTGCTGCTGACTCTTCTGCCTCCACCCCCCCCCCCCAAATGCTGAGATTAAAGACTGGCTCTGAATTTACTTTCTGGATGCCCCATTTTCCAAAGCAATTCTCTCCTTGATGTTTCCTCCCCATCCTAAAGTGGTCCACTGTGATTTTCAAGCACAACCTTGCCCTAGGCAGCTGCAGGTTTTTCACCCTCTGATGTTCTGAGCAAAGCCTTTTTCTAGCCTAGGTAAGTTTCAAATTAGGAAAGCAGAGGGGGGGAAAGCCCATTGGCTCAGTCCTTCAGGCAGCCCCCAGGCAAGTCATAGAAACAGCAGGAAGATCTGCTCTGCTCTCTCGAACCAGGGATGAAGATCCCACAGTGGCTGCTGTCCTCAAAACCATCACTGGGCCGGGAGGCTAGTGACACTGGCCTGGCTGGCCCAGCGGGTTTGCGTTGGCTTGTGCTTTATGCAGTGTTTCCTTGGTTGTTGTTTTCCAGAGTTCTAACAAGGCCGGTGATGACTGTGGACAGGAGTCTGTTTGGTGTCCCTGAAGTGACCTTCTAAGGCTTTACTGTTTGCCCTGCAGTGTCAACTCTGTGCCTGCTGTTAGTGGAGCTTGAGCTGGCATGCACAGGGTGTCACCACAGTGGCCGAGCAGTTTGTTCCTTCAGCGTTCACATCTGTGCGGTTTAACCTGGTTCTTACACACAGCTGAGCTTGTTTGAGTCCGTCTGCCAGCTCAGTCTTCACTAAAACACTGAAGCCTCTCACACACAGGTCGTGCATGTGTGTCTGAGGTTAAATTGCAGACATTATAGAGATTTCTGTTTGTTCTTCTCCTCTTTCTCTGCCTTAAAATATTTTATCATCACGTTCTTCCTTCTAGTCCAATTTGAAAGTAGTAGTTTCTATTCATATCCTTTTAGCTCTCACCTTGGAAATTCACAGAAAAATGCTTGCCATATGGTGGACCACGTGAGAATTCACCTCAGCCTCAGCTGGCTTGTCATTCACTCTATTTACTTACGGCCAATTCTTTTACAGCGTCCAAGTTTACTTCGATTTGGTTAGTTCCACCTCACACTGCCATGTCTGAGTCCAGATGTCCAAAGTCTACGGGGATCTTTTTGAAATACAAGAGAAGTAATGATTGCTCTCCTAATCTTTTGCCAAAGAAAGGCCAACTGACATAGAAGGTCAGAGGCTCTGGGAGGAGTAAATACGCACTTTGATATTATAAATACTGTGATTATCTTCCAGTGATTGAGACACAAACCCCACTGCACACATCAGTGCCCTAGAGCCGCCACAGAACGCCGCAGACAGCTGGGTTAGGAACAAAGTAGTCTGGAGGCTGCAAGGCCAAGAACAATGTGCTTGCAAGTTTGTTTTTTCTGGAGCCATCATGTGTGGCTTTTCCATGGCATTTCCACCTGACCCACTTCTCTGCATATCTGTCTCTAGGTCCTAACATCTTCTTTTTGAAAGAATACAGTCACAGTGAACTAGGACCAACCATGAAGGCCCAACATCAATTTAACTGTCTCTCTGAAAGACCACATCTTCTAACTAGCCAACCTGAGATGCTGTTTCTGTAGCAACAGTACTGGTTATAACTTGGTGTCCCTTTGTTGATTATTAACAAGGATAAGTAATTTAAAGTCAGTCAGTTCATAACAAAACAGGCAAAGATATCAACACAGTTGCTTGCCTTAGCCATCATCGTGGGCTAGATATGGGACAGAACTAATATGAATTAGCTGTGGTAGCCTGGTGAAATATATGCTTTCTAGCAGGAAGTTGTTTGATGTCAACCTGTCTCAAAAAACAAACAAACAAACAACAACAACAACCAAAACCCCGTGTGTTTCAAGTTTGCTCTCTGTTACCGTGATAAACCATAACCCAAAGCCAGTTGGGGGAGGAAAGGGTTTATTTGGCTTGCACGTGCAGGTCAGAGTCCATCACTGAGGGAAGTCAGGACAGGAACTCAAGCAGAAGCAGAGGCAGGAGCCATGGAGGAAAGCGCTAACTGGCTGGCTTCCAGGCTCATATGCAGCTACATTGCTTACACAGTCCAGGGGCACCGCCCTGGGGATGGGGGTGGTGCCACACACGGTGGGCCAGGCACTCCCACACCAGTCATCGATTGAGACAGTGGCCACAGATCTGGCCACAGGCCAGTCTGACTGAGGCAGTTTTTCAATTGTCTTCAAAACCTGTGTTTGTGCCTGTGTTACCACTGAGGAGGTGCCCTCGACCTCAAGGTGCCCAGCAGACCACCTGCAAACACACTTCTGGACACGACATTCCATCGTGCGGCTTTCCCTGGGATATGTGAACACACATGTACTCAGCCTAGACAGGGCACTGACAACAGAACAGAGAAGCAGTTTCACCCATGTCCAGCCAGATAAACCAATGAAGCTGTGAGGTGGATTATTTACATGGGCATGGGTGACTCAGAGGCAGCTGTGTGACCAAGAGATCCACCCCAGCATGGATGACAACTCACAAAGGCTGCACCCCTAGAACTCCCTGCCTGACCTGCAGGTAGCTCCATGAAGAGTCCCCTCTCCTATAGCAATTGTTCCCTGCTTACATAACCTTGACCTGGGGACTTGTGAGCTTTACAACTCTCTGAACTTCCAGAACCTCCAAGCTCCATTTGCTTCCCAGTTTTTAGGTGCCTTCTTCTCGCCTCCAGGAGAAAATGTTTCAGTTCAGAGGAAACAGCTACACAGTGGTCCTCAAGACTGCCCTGGTGGCCAAGGCAATATGCCCAGCAGGGTACAATAGTGTGAATACTAAACCAAAGAAGTGCTATCCCATCCCCATATGATTGAACCTTTTACATGTATCATCTCTCATAATCCTCTCAAGAATAACCCTACGAGAAAGACTGCCTCCTTTATTGCATAGGCGTAGGAAAGGGAGTGAGTAACTTGTCCATATTCTGTCCATTGGGTTGGTCCCCAAGCCCCGGCTCCTGCATTCCATAGGCAGCTTGGTCTGCTGTGCTCCCTGACAAGACAGGATGCCCAAAGGCAGTGTTTGCAGCTCTGTGCAGCCACTCCAGCTTTAACACAATGCAAGGAAGGTGGAAGGTGGGGAATTTGAACAAGCTCCTCTGCCCACGCTTCCACACACATCTTACAGAACTTATGTGAGCAGAAATCATCCTAAACCGCCTCCTGTGGTTTTTCTCCTTTTTTTCGTTTCTAATTAATCACATGTGCCGTGACTTGAAGCTGTCCCCTAGTTTCTAGAGCACCCACCCCCTGCATTGGTTTTGTTTCTCCAGGGGTGCACAGGGTGGATAAATAGGGCCTTATTATTTGGATTTCTACTCAGTGAGCAAAGTAAATGCAATTTGCTTTGCTCAAGTTCTGCGGCTATGGCAGCTTTTTGACATGAACGGGCAAGAGGAATGTGTTCTGACAGGTTACAGACTTCTAAGAAGCCAACCTCACTCCGGAACAAATTGGAAACAAATTATAAACATATTAAGAGTGCCAAAGAATGCCATTCAAAGTTAGAAACATTTTATCAAAGTTAGAAACATTTTATCAAGTGAGCGTTGGGAAGGGAAGTCCCAGAAGTACGGTGTTGAAAGAAATTACTGACATTTGCCCACGACTTGATCACATTTATAACACTGAAGGGGTGGGGAAGGCAAAGGGTTTATGAGTCACTTGTTTTTAAATTTATGAATATTTGTTTTTTATTTTAAGCTGTTTCAGAACATGCTAGTCTCTAGGCCTTTGCAATTGAAAGTGTGTGAGACAGGAATCAGGGAATTGATGCCCCAGAGCTTGCTCTAAGTCTTGGTGTGGAGTGAGGTGAGGGGCGGGGGGGGGGGGGGGGGGGGGCGGCGGCTCAGAACTGCTGAGTCCAATCAGGTTTGACAAGATCATCAGGTAATTTCTGTGCAATAGTCCACACTGACAAATAATAGTGATGATGATGGATGGGGAGGCCATGGGGTTTCTTTTCTGTGGGCAGAGGACTGGTGGGTACTGTGGGGTCATTCTTAGAAGAGCCTGGGTAGGTGAGGCCAGGGGGCAGACTTCCAGCAGAGTGCAAGGTCTGAACGGTACCTAACTGGGGGTTCAGTCTGGAGCAGCAACACCTCCTTTCCCTAAGTCCATTATGCTTGGGAAAGAAACCTGATGAAATGGCACAGCCAGCTCCTGCAAACTGACTCCTGTGGCCTCAGCCTATGCTGTGTTAAACTCCCTTTTGTCAACTTGAGACAGGCCCTAGACCCTCAGGGAATCTTACTAGAGGAACTGCCTGCCCCAAACTGGCCAGTGGGTGTGTCTCGGGGCGTTCCCACCCCTGGGCAGGTGGTCCTGGGTGGTATAAGAAAGCAAGCCATGAGGACTGAGCCAGTAAGCTCCTCCATGTTCTCTGCTTCAGTTCTTGCCTCCGGGTTCTGTCTCCTGCCCAGACACCCTTTTCTTCCCAAGTTGCTTCTGGTTACAGTGTTTATCAGAACAACAGGAGGTAAACTCCAACAATAGGTAGCTTTAATATTCACCTGCTGTTTCCTCATTCCAGCCCCTTCTTTGTCATTTTCTAGGGTTTCCTCACTGCTTCTGTTTTACTAACATAGCTTTCTCATATTTTTCTGTACTGCTGCAGGTTTTGTGCATATACACGTGTATGTATATGTGTATGTTTGTGTGTGATCATTTCAAGTGTGATCATGAGTGGGAGAAAGCTGCCAACTTGCCTTCTGGGATCCAGTTTGTTAGCCAAGAAAAGAGTGAAAACTTTCTTGAAGTTTTTAAACTCCAAACTTGGTTTTCAGAAACAAGATCCCTGTTTGAATTATAGAATTACTATTTTAAAATGCTTATATATGAGAAACAGAGTGGAATTGAGGAATGTATGCAATTGTTTAAATTCACGGTCCTGTGAAATGGAGATGTGGATAATTACTGGTGGGTTGCCCAGTAGAATTGTCCTTAGAATGGATATTCTGCACACCAAACACACACACTACTAATTAAAGCAGTGATAATCTAGATTGCTGGCAATTAAAAGCTCAAGAGCTTGACTCAGAACCTGAAGTTCTGGTTTGTGCTTTTTGGACCCAAAAAGGTTTGATGGTGCAGATCTGTATTCCAAGCTAATCGAGAGTTAAAGTAGATGGATTGCAAATTCAAGGCTTGCCTGGGAAGTGGAGTGAGTTTCTGGGCAACTTAGTGGGACCCTGTGTCAAAAAGGGGAACACAGCTTGGGTTAGAGCTTGTCTGTAGAGTGCCAGCGCAGCATGTGTGAGGACCGAGGTCGGATCCCCAGTACCCTGCACCCCAAAAGTGAGCACCCACATTTAGAAAGGGGGTGACTGTGGCCACGTTTGCCAGGAATGTGACAAGGAAGGATGGAAATAGCTTTTTTTGTTGCTTATTTTTGAGATTGTACTTTAATTACAATATTTCTCTCTTCCATTTCCTCCCTCCATGCCTCCCATATACCACATACTTTCATCTGCCTCAAATTCACAGCCTCTTTTTTCCTAAGTGGTTATTATATGTATATATGTATTTAATTGATCATGTACTGAACCCTCCAAAACTCCTTTGCCTCAAACCTTTGCTCTTTAAAGATGTGGCAAAGGTATTTAAAAATTAGACCTTCCACAATGTTTTCCAGTAGCAGTAGTGATGACCTCGGTGAATATCCATTAGCTACACAAAGTTCAACGGAAGGACTGACTGCCAGTTTGTCTTCGGTTTGCACAACCCAGTTCTCAGGCACTGATCTTCAGAGGCAGATAAATAGGTCAAAGAGTTGTTTTTCTCTGTCTGGAGTACGCCTCGGTGGCTGTAGGCTAAAGAAGGTGTTTTCTTCTCTGTGTGGATGGTTTCCAAGTGGTTATAAAAGCCTTTGGCTGTGTTGTATCTTCCTAAAGGAAGACTATAATCTGGGT
The DNA here is from genome assembly GCF_007827085.1 of Peromyscus californicus insignis. NCBI lineage: Eukaryota > Metazoa > Chordata > Mammalia > Rodentia > Cricetidae > Peromyscus > Peromyscus californicus. The sequence continues at coordinate 12,730,430 of NW_026294584.1, read as the reverse complement.
GAAAATTTGTCAGCCGTCAAAGGAGTCCTTACGCTTGCTGCTGCCACTTCAATGCACGATGGCTTTCACCTCCTCAGTCCGCTGGCAAAGGTGGCTCTGGTCTCTGGAGCACTCCCTTTGACATCAGAGGGTCACTTCATGTCTTCAGAGAATTTTGACAGGTTCATCCTGTGAGATGGAATCCCCTACAACAGTGGATTTATCTGGAAAGAAGGCAAAGAAGACATTGTCCCCTGCCTCCTTTTGGAAATTTTTCATATATAGGTATATGTAGACAGAGACAGACCAACAGACAGACCCTGGCTAGTAACAGGATGAACTTATGCACTTGGGTGTGGTAAGTGCTATGTTGTATGTTTAGAAGAAACATATTTAGAATACTCATGTATGAAATTCTCAAAAAAAAAATTTAATTAAAAAAGAAAAGCCGCGAGTGGTGCACGCCTTTAATCCCAGCACTCTGGAGGCAGAGGCAGGCAGATCTCTGAGTTCAAGGCCAGCCTAGTCTAGAGAGTGAGTTCCAGAACAGCCAGGGCTACACAGAGAAGCCCTGTTTTGAAAAAAAAAAAAAAAAACCAAAAGACTAAAAAGTGACTCCTTTGAGTGCTGGCTGTGATGGAGTGACACCTTCTGGTGTAGATGGGTACTGCATGCTAGCAAGTGTCTATGAGGAGACCCTTTTTTTTTCATTAACCCTTTTTATATTTTGGCATATATACATATATTTAATAATAATATATATAAATATATATATTTATCCAGAATTCATATTTTATTCATAATAGTGTGACAAATCAAAATTGTGCTACTAATATTATATCAGCAATCATAATGTGAAAATCAAAGTTGTTTTCGATGATATTTCTAGTATTGTTTCCTTATAATTACTGCATTTTGTAGTTGGTGATTATATAGCTATAGAGAATCATGAAATTCTATTGTGTGTGTGTAATTTTTTGTATTGTTGTATATTTACTGTGCATGGTACTTGGTTACACAGGATGCTTTCATGCATATATGTGTATTATGTAATGTATTTTGAGCATACTCTCCTCATACCCACCTTCCTTCATCATGTTGGTCCTCTTTGTTCCCTTGGACAGTTTTACTTATAGACACAATGGTGGTTTTATATACCAGTGTAAAGATCTAGACACGACACATGGTAAAAACAAGCAGTGTTTGTCTTTCAGAGATTGACTTCATTTGCTTAATATGGTTATCTCCATTTGGGTCCATTTCCCTGTGGGTGGCAGAACTATATTATTTTTGACAGAATGTAGCCCAGGCTGTCTTTGAACTCACTATGCCAGGAAGGGTGGCCTTGAACTTCCAACCTCCACCTCCTGTCTTCACCTCCCTCATATTGAAATATTCCTTTCATTCATAGTCTCTTTGAGATTTCTTTCATGAAGACCTGTTGGATTCAGTCAAAAGCCTTTTCTCCATATATTGAGATGGTCATATGATTTCAGTCCTTGAGTCCATTTATGAGTGTACTACATTTATTGATTATTTATCGTGTGTTAAACCATTTCTGCATTTCTGAGTGAAGACAACTTGATCATGGTGAATGATATCTTTTGATGTACTCTGTAGAGTTTTGTGTCAACGTGACTCAAGCTAGGGTTATTTGGAAGGAGAGAAAATTCCCTCACTGATTGGCCATTAGACAAGCCTGGGTGATATTTTCTTGATTAATGTTTGATGTGGGAAGGCCCATCCCACTAAGGGGGGTGTCACCCCTAAGCCAGTGATCCTGGATGCTGTAAGAAAACAGGCCAAACAAGCCACGAAGAGCAAGTCAGTAAACAGCACCCCTCCCTGGCTTCTGCTCTAGTTCCTGCCTCTGCTTTCCTCAATGATGGACTCATAAGCTGTAAGTGAAATAAACCCTTTCATCCCCAAGTTCATTTGGGTCATGGTGTTTTATCACAGCAATAAAAATCCTAAGATATACTCTTAAATTCCGTTTGCAAGTATTTTATTGAGGAATGTGTATCTGTGTTTGTAGATGTAACCAACGGTCTTATTAAATAAGTAACACAGAGCTGATTCAGAGAAGAAAGCCAAGAGGTCAGAGCTAAGAGCCTCACCCTTCCTGATTCAGGGATCCTCTTCAGCCAAGAGAGCTCTCCGAAAAAGACCTACTTCCTGTGTGTACGTCTTTAAAGTCTTCCTGTTCTGCCTTCTCATTGGTTGTAAACCCAAACATGTGACTGCCTCGTCACTGCCTGAATGTACCGCCCTCCAGGTCCTTAAAGGCGTGCGCCACCGTCGCCACGCACTTGCTTTGGCTCTAATAGCTCTGACCCCCAGACAACTTTATTTATTAACATACAATTAAAATCACATTTCAGTACAAGTAAAATACCACCACATGTGTTCATCAAGGAGATTGGCTGTAAGTTTCTTTTTTTCTGTGTCACTTATCTGGCTTTGGAATCAGGGCAACACTGGTTTCATCTTTTGAGAAGTTTGGTAGCATTATGTACCTTTGTATTTTATGGGATAGTTTGAGAGGCATGGGGTTAGTTCTTTAAATGTCTGGTAGAATTATCAGGGAATCTGTCCAGAGGCCCTTGCCTTGATGAGTCTTAAAGTTCTCAGTCAACTCCTCTGATCAAGTTTGGCTCCATAAACAGGTTTGGATATAGATGACAGTGTTACTTAGAAAATTCATAATTTCTATTCCTTTTTTTCACAAGTCGTTACATTCACGTACGTTCACACATACGCCTCTCTCTCTCTCTCTCTCTCTCTCTCTCTCTCTCTCTCTCTCTCTCTCACTGGGGGACATGTTATCCAGATTCTCTTTTCACTGCATGCCCTTCCCAAAAGGAGATCTCTTGGGACCAAAATCCACTGGAGTCCATGGTGAGAGACACCGGCCACAGAGCTGTTAGTCGGCTTTGCTGCTCATCTTAGCTCTGGTGAGGCCCTAGGCGATGGGATGAAGATAGAGGCAAACACACTAACGCTGTTCCTGACTTTAGAGGAGAGAATTAGCAAATGGCTGTTCAAGTGCATCAAGTGTGCTAGGACTGGTCTTACAGGTGGCTTGAACAAGGGAAATGTAGCGCATCAAATCCTGGAGGCTTGAAGTCCTAGATCATGGTGTCCCTGGGGTTGGTTCCTTCAAATGACTTTGCAGGGGAACTGGTCCCTTGCTATCTGATAACTTCCCAGGGTTTCTTGGCCTTTATAAATATCATCCAGAATTCCACCTTCAGGTTCAGAGGTTCAGATGGCTTGCTCCCTGTGTGTGTGTGTGTGTGTGTGTGTGTGTGTGTGTGTGTGTGTGTGTGTTCACAGACCATTCTTTAATAAGGATGCTGATCAGTGGATTCAAGGCCTACCCTATTCCCATATGACTTCATTTTATTGAACTGTATCTGCAGTTGACATAGAGACTGACCAGGAAGCAGGAAGGGTTCAAAGAGAAAAAGTTAAAGAAAGAATGAGAAAATATATAAAAGTTAGAATTGATATAAAGTACACATTACCTAGAAATAGGATCAGTAGTCACCCAACTGGGATTTGTGTTTCAATAAAAACAATTTAGACTGCAACTGTCACATCTAACCTTCTAACCTATATCATGAAATGAGGAGAGGAGAGAGAGAGAGAGAGAGAGAGAGAGAGAGAGAGAGAGAGAGAGAGAGAGAGAGGATGAAGGAGGAGGAGGAGGAGGAGGAAGAATAAAAGAATTCTATGTGGTTGACACAAACTAGAGTCATCCGGGAAGAGGGAACAGAGTTGAGGCCTTGGGTCCTTCAGGTTGGCCTGTGGGCATGGAAGGATTTTCTTGATTGACAGTTGATGTGGGAGGGCTGAGTCTGTTGTGGGCAGTAACACTCCTGGGCAGATAGTCAAGGCTGTATAAGAAAGCAGGCCATGGAGAGCCAGCCAGTAAGCATCATTCCTCTATGGTTTCTGCTTCAGTTTCTGGGCCCCCACCCGCACCCCAAGGTGCTGCCTTGAGCTCTTCCCTTGCTCCCCTTGATAATGGTCTCTTACCTGTAAGCCAAATGAACCCTTTCCTCCCCACGTTGCTTCTGGTCATGGTGTTTATCACAGTACAAAGTTCAAACTAGAACAATTCCTTATCAAATGACTGTGATCATAAGTGACCTGTGTAGCTTACGTCACGCCCCTTGGATTTAGTGTATAGCCCATCAAGGAAAGCTTGCAAAGCGTGACTCTGTAGCACACATATTGATTATATACTTTTGCCCTGTCATAAAATCTCCCTTAGTTTTGTCTCTGAACGCTTTCCTTTCTTCCCACCCCCACTTTCTTTTCAGGGTCTCCCTGTTTTAGACCAGGCTGGCCTCGAACTTGTAGTGACCTTTTTGCCTTTGTCTCTTGAGTGCAATTTACAGAAGTGTGCCACCATTTTGTTTTCCTTTGAGAAAGGTCTCCACAGGACTTTTCTATCTCTCCTTTCAATCTCACCAGCCTTCTCCACCATCCAACAGAGCATCACAATGACTTTGTTTCCAGACACACTCAACCCTCTTGTTACTGTGTTAGTCTTTTTAATTGACACAGTGTAATTGTACATGTTTGTAGGTTATTTGTGACATTTCAATACATGGATATCATGTGTGATGATCAGATCAGTGTAAGTGTTCTGTAGTCATGTATGGTCAAATAAATTGATGGCATTGGGAGTTGGGGGAACAAAACCTCATTTCAGTGAGACCTAAGCTGTGCACTGCCGAGTTCAAGGTATCACATATAATCCAGGCATCTTCCAGTCCCAATCACATTAAGGTTTTATCTTACTCTTGATCATTTATTTCCTAATTTTATTTGACAGGTTCTATAACTCCTTCCCTTTCAGATTGGTGCTATCTTCCTTCATTCATAATTCAACTGATCCTTCTCCTGCCCAATATTTTCTATATTATATACGATATACTGTGTGTATTTAAAATCTGTGCCAATACCATTTATTTATCAGCCTTTACTATGTAGAATTAATCATCAAAATTCCAGTGCTTGCAAGACGGCTCAATGGGTAAAGGCATTTGCTACCAAGCCTGATGACCAGAGTTTGATCCCTGGATCCCCACATGGTGGCAGGGTGGGAGGACATAACCTTGCATCATCCTCTGCTGTCTATAGACATTCTGTAGCACTCACACGCATGAAAACTAAAATGCAAACTGCCAAAATCTCCCTTTCTTCACTGGAAAACTAAGCCAAAACAATCAATCTTACTTTATATCTTAGGAAAATTTACTTCATTTGTAACATGATGTAAGAAGTATTCTTAATAAGTCATTATCAAAACACAAGTTGAGGTTGTGGAGCTTGCATGGGACTGGACTAGGCCCTCTGCATGGCTAGACAGTTGTATAGCTTGATCTGCTTGGAGGGTCCCTGGTGGTAGGATCAGGATCCATCCCTGGTGCATGAGCGGGCTTTTTGGAGCCCACTACCTGTGATGGGATGCCTCTGCAGTCTTGAGGCAGGGGAAGGGGTTGGACTTGCCTCTATTGGATGTGCCTCCCCATGGGAGGCCTTGCCTTCTTGTGAGTGGGAGTGGGGCATGGGTTGAGGGGGAGGCTGGGGGGCAGGAGGAGGGAAGAGGGGGATCTTTGATTGGTGTGTAAAATGAATGGAAAAATTTTCTTAAAATACTTTAAAAAAAAAACAAAAACATAGGTTGAAGTTTGAAAATACTTCAGAGGCCAAATTGACATTTCAAGGTTCACTTGGCACTTTTACTGAATGCATTTTGTACATTCTGGGAGTCATTGTATGAGCATACAACAGTATCTCCAGGTTCATTAGAAAACCCAACCTTATGCATACCAAATGCATTGTCTGCTAGTGAAGAAGGGACTCTGATGCTGTTTGGATGTCGGAGATAAAAAGCAATTCATACTCAGTTAGTTTAAGCAAGGAGAAACTAAAACGTGAATTGAAAAATACATCAATTGAAGCACCAATTTTCTCCTTATCAAAAAGAGCAAATAGATAAATCTGCTAGGCAGATTAAAGTTGTATGTCTTTGAGTCAAAGACTGAATATATTAAAAATGAAATAGAAAATATTTGCAGTAACACTGAGTTCTAGTATGTGTAAACTGCTGGTTAGAGCCACTCCTGATGAGGAAGCATGAACTGTTTTATAAAATTTAAAACTTAACCATCCCACATTCCTATTTTAAAGAATGAAAAATGGGGAGAAGCAAAGTAATTGTGTTATTAAAATTAAACAAATTAGCCAGGCGATGGTGGTGCATGCCTTTAATCCCAGTATTTGGAAGACAGGGACTGGTGGACCTCTGAGTTTGCGTCCAACCTGGTCTACAGAGTGAGTTCCAGGACAGCCAGAGCTACACAGAGAAATCCTGTCTCAAAAAACAAAAACAAAAAATTAAATCATATTCTCTTTCTCTTTTAGGGGAAAGTTACTAAATCAGTGCCCCAGTGAAGCGTGAACCCAAGCATGTTTCTCTCGGTGCATTAACACTGGTTGCATGGAGAGTAATTTGGCAAGAAATAGCATGTCCCACTTTCACACCCTAAAACTGTCACCAGAAGTGAAAGTGATGGTCTGAAGCAGCTGTGTGTCCTAACATTGTGGAGTTGAAGAACAGATTTCAGAAAAGGCTCTCGGGTTTACTAAAAGCTGAGGGAAATGAGCTAGCATTACTCTGGTCTCTTTCTGAGACTGATGTAGATGGTGAAGATGAAGCATCTGAATTGAAGCCATTAAGCTGTTGTAGAATGTGAGCCTGACAACTAATTAAAAGACTATAACCAAGTTTGTAGCAAGCTTTCTTGTTGGACTGTCTTTGGACCACCAGACCACAAATAATGACCTGGAGGCTTATTATTAATTATGAAAGCATGGCCTTAGCTTAGGCTTTTCCCCAACTAGCTCTTATAACTTAATTAACCCATATTTTTTTAAATTTACATTCTGCCACGTAGCTCAGTTACCGACTTGCTCCGAGTCTGCTGGTGAGATTGTGTGCCTAGATTCCTCCTCCCAGTCCCTCTCTCTCTGCCTGGAAGTCCTGCCTATCTTTTCCCGCCTAGCTATTAACCGTTTAGCTCTTTATTAAGCCAATCAGAACTCCTCTTAGACAGAGACACATCTTTACAGTGTAAACAAGTATTCTGTAACACAAATTTATTGTAACTATCTCTTGAATATAAAAATCATGGATCACAGCTGGGTGGTGGTAGTGCACACCTTTAATCCCAGCACTTGGGAGGTAGAGGCAGGTGGATCTCTGTGAGTTTGAAGCCATCTTGATCTGCAAAGTAGGTTCCAGGAAAGCCGGAGCTACACAGAGAAACCCTGTCTCAAAAAAAAAAAAAAAAAAAAAAAAAAAAAAAAAAAAAAAAAAAAAAAAAAAGTCATGGATCATCTCTATGTTCAGAAATATCTACAAATTTCTGATTTTCACTTTAAATGAAACCAACTTTTGCTTCCAGTGGAAGAACCCAAGGCGAGAATTATATAATAGACATAAGAGTTGAGACTGACAGCCAGAAATGGAGAAGATGTCAGCTTTTCCATTTCCAATTAAAGGAGTAGTGGGTTATAAAATCTAAGACAACCGTTGTCTTTCTGGCCATGCTCAGGGTGAAACCCAGTACTTGATGTGTGCCAAGCAAGTGCTCAGTCACCTAGCTGCATCATCCATCCTGCAATCACATTTAAAATATCTTCACCCAAGTGTGCTGAGTCCATGTGGTACAAATGTGAGGTTGTTTCCTGTGCTGCTGTCTCTGCCGCTCAAAATGTTTTTATATAAAACTATCAACTCACGTGGTTAGCACTCAGTGAAGGTAGCTTTACTCACATTAATAATCTCTGCTTCCAATGGAGTAGTTAGAATTCTTTGAGTGAATATTTATGGACAAAATTGAGAAATGCTCTGCACAACTTAATGTTTCTAGCTATTTGGGGCATTTTGATTTCATTTATGCACTGTGGGGTCCATGTGTTACTTAATCCCATGAGAGAGGCACTGCTAATCTAATACTTAAAAAATAGAGAACAATCAGAAAGTAGCCTGAAGGGGCAAGTTTCAGAACTAGGATTCCAGTCCTAGCTGCAGTAGACTGTCAGGTCTGCCTCTTTCCACTCTGCCCAGGGCATCCCTAGTGCCATTAATCCCTAGCGCCATCCTTAGCGCCTGATTTCATCGCTGTTTCTTCTACCATTTCCGTAAGATTGTATCTTAGTCTGCTTGTTAAGGGAAACCCTAGACTGTTACTATGCAATGCAGTAAAAGTTATTAGTAATCTCACAAAAGCAAAGGTAGAGCTGGGAGGATGTGATTTATCACCTGATCCACCCAGGGTGAGGGGCATGACCTGGGTGAAGTAATGAACAGGATTCTATACACTGTATGCATTCTACTGCCTCTGTGCTCCTCCTTTGTGGGGACATGACCTGGGTGAAGTAATGAACAGGATTCTGTACACTGTATGCATTCCACTGCCTCTGTGCTCCTCCTTTGTGGGGACATGACCTGGGTGAAGTAATGAACAGGATTCTATACACTGTATGCATTCCACTGCCTCTGTGCTCCTCCTTTGTGGGGACATGACCTGGGTGAAGTAATGAACAGGATTCTGTACACTGTATGCATTCCACTGCCTCTGTGCTCCTCCTTTGTGGGGACATGACCTGGGTGAAGTAATGAACAGGATTCTGTACACTGTATGCATTCCACTGCCTCTGTGCTCCTCCTTTGTGGGGACATGACCTGGGTGAAATAATGAACAGGATTCTGTACACTGTATGCATTCCACTGCCTCTGTGCTCCTCCTTTGTGGGGACATGACCTGGGTGAAGTAATGAACAGGATTCTGTACACTGTATGCATTCCACTGCCTCTGTGCTCCTCCTTTGTGGGGACATGACCTGGGTGAAGTAATGAACAGGATTCTGTACACTGTATGCATTCCACTGCCTCTGTGCTCCTCCTTTGTGGGGACATGACCTGGGTGAAGTAATGAACAGGATTCTGTACACTGTATGCATTCCACTGCCTCTGTGCTCCTCCTTTGTGGGGACATGACCTGGGTGAAGTAATGAACAGGATTCTGTACACTGTATGCATTCCGCTGCCTCTGTGCTCCTCCTTTGTTTGCATTCTGCAGCTGATGAAGTGAAGAGGAAGAAAGTCTATGAAGGTTCCAGAACCTTGATTTAACACTTGGGTCTGTTTGTCCAGGGTTGGGTATATCCTCGCCCGGGGTCTTCAGGCTTCAGGCTTTGTGGGGCCAGCCCAGCAGGTCTCTAGTTGACCTTACTTCCATGATCACCTGTCCTGAGAGGTGGCTGTCTGCTTTCTGGGGTCACTCCTCCACCTGACTGCCTACTGCATTTGCTGCCACTGTTTGGGACTCTCTCCTTGCATTGTTTTTCTGTTCTTTTATATTTTGTCATTTCCTGTTCACAGAGTTTCTCTCCTTACACTAGGCATGCTTACATTTCTCCCTGTCTACAAGAAACCCTCCCCCACTTCCCGTCTCATGATTCTTCCCTGAAGGCACACTCTCCCTTAGCTTTCCTCCCCTTTCTCTGTAACCTGGCTCTCCTCACTACTGCAGCTCAACAACCTTTTTAAATGTGCTTAGCAGGTAAGAACTTCATCTTTTCTGCTCTTCTTTCTAAGTGCCTGGTAACAACAATAAATAACGGCAGTAGTGAAGTAGAGTTTAAGTTCCTGATGAGGTGTCAGGTGTGTGATAAAACATAGACATTATTGTTTTAAGAATCCCCTGGTCTTACCATATTCCTCACCATCCTGAAGCAGATGGACTGATAGAAAGATAGAATGGCCTTTTGAAGACACAATTACAGCACCAATTATGTAGCGGCAGCCTGGAGGGCTGGGGGAAGTTTCTCCAGAAGGTGGTATATGCTTTGAACCAGTGTCCAGTATATGTTTCCCCATAGCCAGGATGCATGGGTCCAGGAATTAAGGGGTGGGAAAGGGAACAGTTCCACTCAGTATCACCCCTAGGGACCCACTAGAAAAAATTTTGCTTCCTGTTCCCACAACCTTAATTTCTATTGGCTTAGAAATTTTGGTTCCAGAGCGCAAGCCCCGCTTCCAGGAGACACAACAAACAGTCCATTGAACTGGAAGCTCAGACCTTCCCCTGGCCACTTTGGGCTTCGAATTCCCTTAAGCAAATAGGATAAGAAAGGAATTAGGAGGGGTGATGATCCAGATTACTTGGGAAGTTGGATTGCTTCCCCACAATGGATGTAAGAGAGATTATGTCTGGAGTGCAGGAGATCTTTTAGGACAGTGGTTCTCAACCTGTGAGTCACGACCCCTTTGATGGTCAAATGACCTTTTCACAAGGGTCACCTAAGACCATCCTGCATATCAGATGTTTATATCATGATTTATAACAGTAGCAAAATTAACAGCTATGAAGTAGCAACAAAAATAATTTTATGGTTGGGGGTCACCACAGCATAAAAAACTGAATTAAAGGGTAGAAGCATTAGGAAGGTTGAGAAGCACTGTTGTGTTCCTCTATAAGTTCTGTTCATCTAGAGAACCCTAATACACCCCCACCCTCCACCCCATCTGAACTTCATATCCTCCCCCCACCATGACCCTTCAAGGCAATTTGTGATGCCCATGAGCCCACGGGTATGGACCATCAACTGAAGCATAGTAGACTTCCCAGGGACTACACCCAGAAGCCACCAACTGTCAACAGCTCCTCAGCTATGGATGGGGGATTATGACTGATATCCTCCCCCTCCATACTGGAATGTTGACTGACTTGATCTTGTGCAGGCAACCATCCCATTCGTGAGTCCAAAGGTCCTGCCGTTTCCAGAAGACAGTGTTTCACTCTGGCCCTCCCAACCTCTGGCTCTTACCATCTTTCCATGTCCTCTTCTGTGATGGTCCCTGAGCCTTGCAGGGAGAGGATATAATGCAGATGTCCCGTTTATGACTGAACACTCCTCAGATACTTATTCTCTGCACTTTGACTGTTGTGAGTTTCTATATTAACCACTGTCCACTTGACAAAGAAACTTCTTTTATGTAGTCTGATCTGAGAACTATTCAAATTTTGGGTACAGAGATATGAATTTAGAGGACAGTTGGATACTATGTTCATTTAGCATTAGGGCCTATGAGCTCCCGAACCATGGGTTCTTGTCCAGATATGCATTACCAGACATGTATTTCCTCCTATGGAGCAGGCTTGAAATCCAATGTGATTTTGACTGTTCACTTGATGGGCAAGGCTCTGGGAATGTCTGTGATGGGTTTTCTAGATTAGGTTAATTGAGGAGAGATGTGGGGTGTCTTTCTGTATGCAGTGAATATGTGTTGCTCCCATTGGTTAGTAAATAATGTTGCTTTGGCCTATGGCAAAGCACTTTAGAGCCAGGTGGGAAATCCAAGCAGAGATACAGAAAGGACAGAGTCGGGGGCAGACACCAGCCAGCTGCCAGAGAAGCAAGATATATTAGAGCACAGATAAAGCCATGAGACATGTGGCAAAACATATATTAATAGAAATGGGTTAATTTAAGGTGTAAGAGCTAATTAACAATAAGCCTGAGCAATAGGCCCAACAGTTTATAATTAATATAACCCTCTGAATGGTTATTTGGGAACAGGTGGGCAGGAGAAATTCATCTGATTACAGAGGAGGGAAGATTTACCATTCCATAGGCTGGGGTCCTGGAGTGAATAAAAGGAAGAAGGCTTGCTGAACAACCCTGCCATTCCTCTCTGCTTCCTGTCTGCAGAACAAGGTGAGCAGCCGCTGCTCATCCTCTGCCACCGTGCTCTCCCATCCCAATGGACCACACCCCAAACTCCAGGCCGGAATAAGCCCTTCCTTCCTTAAGTTACATTTGTTGGGGATTTTGATGCAGTAACAAGAAAACTGATACAGCTCCTACCTGTTTTCTGAGCACTGCAGTTCCCAGGCAGATACAGTACAAAGGAACTGATGCATTTAACACATGCATGCAAGAAATAGTTACTGGACCGGTGCATTGCAGTTAGTGATTTCAGTTAATGTGAAGCCTCGGAGGTGGTAAAACAGGCAATGGGAAGAGCACAGCAGCCCCTTAAGGGCAGCGCCTGTGAAGGGCCAATAGCCCTCGAGCTTTTGACAAGGTGAGCAAGAGTACAGAAAATTAAAAACTTCTCCATTTAAATCCGGGTGCTTTGCTCGGTTCCCCGTTCCATATGGAGGAAGCTATCCTCTGGCTGAGCCTTCGCTGCAGCTTCAGGGAGCTTAGTAATCACTTCTCCCAGATTCTGATCATTGCCCCGGCTGCTGCTGAGGTTGAGTCATTCCTTTTTCCTTATGAATCAATGGAGAAAGAATGGGCTGTTGGCTACTTCTGTGGAATAACATAAAATGAGATCTATATTTCACATCAAACCCAAACACGTATTCCAGACTGAATGTGGGAAGTTAAACTGAAACAGAGCCAAGTGTGAGAGGGCATCTTGGGATCTTGAAACAAAAAAAAATGTTTTTTAAAATAAAGCACATCAAGAGCAAACCCTAAGGAAAAGGTTAATGAATTGTGTCAAAATTAAAAATCCTGTACATCAAAAGGCACCCATAAAAACTGAAAATGGACACAAGTGCCCACCCTGGACCCCACGGGCCACAGCAGTGGGTGTCATTACAATGGACAGGTATCTGATGGAGAGATGGGGAAGACTGAGGACATCATGGAGAGTGGGAAAGAGGGAGAGGTGGAGCAATCATGTGCTGTGGAGAGGTAGAACTGGAGACGTGATGGCAGTGAAGAACAGGCCGATGTGAGGAACCTGCTGCCACCTGAAGCCATGGGGATGTCCTGGGGACTGGGCTGCTGCAGAGGGCCATGCTGGTCTGAGTGGCCTGTGCTGCCACCTGAGACCACGGTGACATCCAAGCCCATGCTGCTGCCACTGAGGGCCCTGTCTGGTTCTGTGGCCCTACTGGGGTCTGTGTTGATGACCATCGCCCATGTTGCCACTGAGGGCCATTCGGATGTCCATGTCCGTGGTCTGGGCTGCCACCTGAGGCCATGGGGATGTCTGGGCCCAGGCTGTCACTGAGGGCCATGTCTGAGTGAGTTCATGGTCCTACTGCAGCCAGGGTCTGTGTGGATGTCCATTGCCCATGTTACCACCAAAGACCAAGTGGATGTCTGTGGTCTGGGCTGCCTCCTGAAGCCACATTGATGTCTCAGTGCCATGCTAAGCAGGCCCCATCCCTCTTCTGGGCAGCATGGGAGACCTGGTCCCAACCTGATAGAGACATGCTCCTCTTGTCACCTACGGCAGGTGGGAGAGCTGGCCATGGTGGCGTGGGTGCCGGAGAATGGGCAGACTGACCAGTTCAGCTACCACCCAGGCCCAGATCCGGGGCTTTGAGTTGGCCCACCTCAACATCTACCATGTCTATGAACTTCTGGAGCTTGTGGAGGGTCCAGTCCTGCAGATTCAAAGCTGCAGGATCTCCATGACACAGGGCAACAGCAGGATATTTGAGAAGAGTCCCAGCGAGGACCCAGCATTGATTGTGTAGCAGAAACAAGAGGCCTCAAACCAGTCCAAGGACTCATTTCAATGAACATTTGCAAGTAAAGCTGTCTGGGCAAAGGGGTAGACTATGCAACACACTGACACATTGCAGCTTCCATGGCAAGAGTTTGTGGTTTGTTTGTTTTCTTTTAGGGGGAGGTTGCAGGGCAGAGGGTGGGTATGGAGAGACAGGGACATGAGTGGGATTGGGGAGCATGATGTGAAATTCACAAAGAATCAATAAAAAGTTAAAAAAACTGAAAATGAAAAAAATTATTCAGCGTGGAGATAGATGGAGGTCAGTAAATGGGAACTGATGCTCTGAAATCTTCCTGAGTGGGTGACATTCAGCACAGGTTGGAACATGAACCCAGCACTAATCATCTTGATTCAGCAAGTGAAAAAAAAAAACCTAGTTACTGTTTTAAAGGAATTGTCAGCAATGTCTCAATATCTAGCTTTCTATAAACCTCTGCCTATCTGTCTGTCTGTCTGTCTATCTACCTATCTATCTATCTGTCTATCTATCTATCTATCTATCTATCTATCTATCTATCTATCTATCTATCTATCTATCATCTATCTATCTATCATGACGCTCAAGCCAGGCCCAGTGTCTCTCTCTTCCTGCTGCCTGCTGATCTGGATGTAGAACTCTCAGCTCCTTCTCCAGCACCATGTCTGCCTGTGTGCCACCATGCTTCCTGCTGTGAAGATAATGGACTAAACCTCTGATCTGTAAGCCAGCCCCAATTAAATGCTTTCCTTTATAAGAGTTGTGGTGGTCATGGTGTCTCTTCACATCAATAGAAACCCTAACTAAGACAGACGTTGTCCTGAGACAAAGGCAGATAACCTGGGCTGTCAGATCTCACAGAAGGAAAGGGAGGTGTGACAGAGCCATGAAAGTCCATCCTCAGACTTCGGCAAAAGTGAAATTCTAATGAAGAAAAGGCTACCTCCAGAGAGAGTCAGCAGGGTGTTGTCTAGAGATAGGCATGGAGAAGGGGACAGAGGTTTTGCTTGAGTGACAGAATCAAGGTGCCCTTTGTACGAGAGGAGAATGTAAGAAAGGCAGATACTGTGTGAGTACGGGGGTTCTGATTGCATACACGCACAGTTTTGTAATTTCAGGTGACAGACTTTCTTTTTGCACTGCTTTTCTTTTTGTATAGTCAGGATAATTCCAATGTTCAGGCTTATCACAAAGAACATTTGTACACATTTCTAGAAATTGAATGTGGGGCAAAATATTTCTACATGGCAACTATACAGTTTTGTTTTTTAAAATGTTGATTATGGAAGAGGTGATGTTTTTGATGTGACAACCAACACCTGATTGCAATGTCTCTCAGAACCTAAATAATGCAATCAACCAGCTGTCTGAGATGTTTACTTCTCATTTTCCCCTCCCTTGGTTCTTCTAATGTTAAGCAGCATGAGCTCATTTTCAAGTGTTGTTTTGGACTTCTGTGGTGTTTCCACAACACCTTTGTTCCCTTTCAGCCCAAGTTTAGAATGGTCTGTTCTATATGAGAGCTAAGAAACCAAAACCACTGTAGTGAAACAGAGTGGAAAAGTCTTATCAAGGACTGGGGACGCTGTTCACAGCAATTATTACCCACAAGAGCTGGCGTCCTGAAGAGAGTACAGGAGAACTGCAGATCAATAAGGAAAAGGATGAAGAGATCAAGAACAAAACGGGCAAAGGTTTGCACAAACAAGTCACTAAAGAGAAAGCCCAATGACTACCACACAGTTGAATACAAGACAGTTTCAAATCGGTAATTTTGACAAAAGGAAAATGTCTAAATGTGACATTTCAGTGAATGGCAGAAATGTACACAAGTATTCTTTCTGATAAGCCTCAACATTGGACTTAGCCTATCTATACCAAAAAAGAAAAAAGAAGTACTAAGCATTGTTAAGAACATGGAGCTAAATTAACTCTGATGAATGACCGCTTAGAAAGCCATTTGAACATATCTGTGAGGTTTAAGAGGCTCATTCCCTCCTGTCCTTGGTACATACAAAGAGACCCTGACATGTGTTCAATGTTTAAGATGACCTAAATTTCCATGAGCAGAAAAGCAAATAAGTGAATTACAGTATTATTTTCAAATAATAGAGTGCTATACACTAGTTAAAATAAGCAAAATAGATGTACTCTGTGAATACATAGGGGGAAGCAAATGGCAGAAGAATTATAAGTCATGCTAGGGGCATCACATACCTCTGAGGTTTGGTAGGATGGGAAAGGTATATGGGAAAGCTGTGAATGATGCTTCAATGTTGTCAATTTATTGTATAGCCTTATAAAATATGAACCAAAGATGATAGCATTGGTAAAGCTGGGAAGGCATATATATGTGTGTATATATATATATATGTATATGTATATGTATATATAATGTATTAAGAATGACAATTAAGGCCATGTGGTGATGGTGCATTCCTTTAAGCCTAGTACTCAGGAGGCAGAGGCAGGTGGATCTCTGTGAGTTCAATGCCAGCCTGGTCTACAGAGTGAGTTCCAGGACAGCCAGAGCTACACAGAGAAACCCTGTCTCAAAAAACAAGCAAACAAAACAAACAAACAAACAAAATGACATTTAAAAGAAACTGAAAGTTGTTAGTATCTTACAGACTCAATTTCAGAATGTGTTGGTTCTGACACATATCACATTCTTACTTTAGGCAAATTTCTCAACCTCTTTCAGTTTTATGACTTTATTTGATATTTGTCTGACAGTGTTTCTAAATTAATTTTATTCCTAGCTAAAACAGCATATAAAAGTTGTATGTATTTGTGAGATGCTACATGATGTTTTTGTAGATGTGCACGTGGACTAATATTTACATCAGGCTAGATATACCTATGTCCTTAAATATTCATGCTTTATGATGAGAACTTTCAAAACCCTTTCTTCTGGCTTTTTGAATTGTGTTATATGTTATTGTTATCTGTAATTACCTTATTATGCAATAAGACACCAGAATGTCTTGCTCCTGTCTGACTATAACACAGTCCCCAGGAATCTGTCTTCCTACTGATTCTGTCTGTTCTCCTGTGATGTTCGTCTTCACTGCCACACTGATTGAATTTAGAATATTCTAAAAGACACACCACTGGGTACATCTGTAAGAGTGTCCCCAGAGCTGTTTATAGATTATTCTAAAAGACACTCCACTGGGTATATCTGTAAGAGTGCTCCCAGAGCTGTTTATAGAATACTCTAAAAGACACACCACTGGGTATATATGTAAGAGTGCGCCCAGAGTTGTTTAGCTAGGAAGGATGACTCACCCCAAATGTGAGTGGCTCCATTACAGAGCCTGGGACTCGGACTTAATAAAAACAGAAAAGAAGGCGTCTTTTCTGGTCTCTGGGTCACTGGTCTCTGCGTCTTGACTGGAGATAATGTGACCAGCTGTCCTCTGCTCCCTCTGTCATGCCTTCCCCACCACGATGGCCTCAAACTATGAGCCAAACAAAAACAAACAAATCAACCCATCCTTCCTTCCTAAGTTACATATTATCATGCTTTTGGTCACAGCAATGATTGAGTAGTACATCACCAAAGGCTCTGGTAACCACGGTTCCATTCCCCACGTCTACAGTGCCAACTTTTTATGTTGTCCTTGAGTGAAGCATTTGTCTTTCTCTGCCTGGCTTACCTCACCTAATGTAATATCTTCTGATTATATCCATGTCTTAAATGACAGAAATTTTATTTTTATGGTTTAATAGTATTTTTATATAGATGTACCAATTTTTTATCTTTTCATCATTTGAAGGCTACTTATGTCCTTGCACCCCAATTTCCTGAATAGTGCCGCAAACATGGAAGTACAGATGTCTCTTCAACACATTGATCTCCTTTAGCTGTATTACCCAATGGTGTGATTGCTGGATCATATGGTAGTTCTATTTTCCCCTTTAAAATTATTTTCATATGTATGGATATATTGTGTGTGTCTATGCCTGTGTGCTATTTGCATACTTGGTACCCTTGGAGGGCAGAAGAGAGCATCAGATTTGCTGGAACTACAGTTACAGATGGATGTTAACCATCATGTGGGTGTTGAGAATTAAACCGGGTCCTCTGGAAGATCACCCATTGCTCTTAACTGCTGATCCATCTCTCTAGCCCCTGTTTTTCCCTTTTTGGAGCATCTTCATTTTCTATAATATCTATATGAATTTACATGAACACAAACAACACGCTTTGTATTTCCTGGTTCTTAAGTGTCTGTACTCCGATCTGCATGCCTTTCACTATTTCACCTGTAGGTGTTACCCTAAATCCTGGTTCCAAAGGGGCTTGCCTTTTCATATTCAGGGAGCTCCATATGGGATCTGTCTGTCAGGGTGCTGTCACTGTTAGCACTAGAGGGTGATCCAAGCTCAGAGTTGTCACAGATAATCAATGAGTGTACTACTCAGCATGAGCTGGCAGAGCACCTAAGAAAGGCAGCCCTTCCCTGCAAGGAGGTACTAGAAGGTTCTTCCTAGGGCTAGGTAAGCTCACATGCCATACCCTCAGTCACCAGCCTGTTGTAAGCACTATTGGAGAATGCCTAGCTCTTGGCAGCATCATAATAGAGGGAGCAGCCCCAGCTCCTATGTCACAAGAGTGGCTCTCAGTGTTGTGTCACCCTCTAATATTATAGCCTACCAGTTCAGCCTGATCTTTGTGCTGGTGAGATGGATTTGTGCCCTATGCTGCTATAAATGGCCACAGGTGATGCTATCTCAAATAGAAAACTGATACACTGAAACCTCACATCTTCATTTGACATGAGGGCTCTTCTGGAGACTTCATCTACAGGTAGGACCAGTGCCGGGGGCTGCCCAGTGTTAGGTCCAAGGTAAAGTCATGTGCTTACTGCCCTTTTCTATGCCCAGAAAATGGCATCTGTCTTCACACTGTGTTGCCAGAGGTTGGGGTAGTGTTGGTGAAAGCAGTCCCTTGGCTACTAGGGCTGATGCTCAATTGAGTTACACATGAATCTATCTCTACAAAGACCTGCACAGTCTCAGGTGATATTTCACCCACACCATTCTGGCTGGTGATACAATCCAAAACTTCAGTCTATCTCACTAGGGTGTGGGTCTCCACCAAGTGCCAGAGTAGCTAGATTCTCTGTCTGCAGGCACTGGCTTGGGGATATCCCTGGGCAGGGAAATGGTGCCTGTTTTCTCCTGTTACTTCTCATCACGGCTAATTATTAAGTGTTTGGATTTTTGACAGGGAGTTCAAATTTCTTGAAACTTTATATTTGAGGCTTCATATATGCATGAATTTTAGATGTATTCCTTCCAGGAGGATGTATGTATGTATACCAGAAGCCTGAGGGTACTGCCAACCAGAGCAACATTGAATTCTGGGTCTGAGAGCTTTGCGTGTATCAGATTACCTTTGTGGTAGAAAAGTAGGGCATAGGAAATGAGGCATCCATATTTACAAATATTTTAATGGCCAGTTGGCAGAAATACTGGTAAACTCTACCCTCCAGGGTTACATGGAAGGAGCAGAGCATGCCCAAGAAAAGATGTGGTACACAAATGTGGGAAAAGGCAAGTGCTATGTAAATGACTTATGAAAGGTTATGAGGCTGGGAGTCCAGGGATTCTGAGCCTTGGACCCGTCCTACCTCTCTAATCCATTCCTATTTTTGAGAATACCATTCTTTTTATTAATAAGCAGTCTCTATTCCTATAATTACACATGTGTTCCTGGTCCAGTTCTTTGTTCTGGAGACACAAGAACCAGGGAATATCAGAGGGTGCACCCCTGGAACTAGACTCATACCTGTCAAACACTGACAACATCATTTTGAGGCT
Source organism: Peromyscus californicus insignis (assembly GCF_007827085.1). Lineage (NCBI taxonomy): Eukaryota > Metazoa > Chordata > Mammalia > Rodentia > Cricetidae > Peromyscus > Peromyscus californicus. Next base: position 12,711,018 of record NW_026294584.1, on the reverse strand, counting down.
AAGGTCCTACTGTGAAGGCATTTTAAGACTATACATTCTTACTGTTTTTGTTTTTCCTTTTCTTTAGCCAACATCAAGGTTTGGAACAATCAATTTTCATTGTCTGACCATGGTGAAGCTGGCTACTTCTAGTTTACATTTACAGTGGAGTTGTAGCCCTGCAGGGTACCAACTTAAGTGTAGAAGATGGGAATCTTATTTCACTCCCTTCTCCCTGGATTCTGGGATTCAGGTCCTGCCCTGAAGCATCACTCCTCACTATGTTCCTCTCTTTTGACTGCTCACTTCATGGCAGCAAGAGAAGATGCTTTACTCTTTAAGTATATAAATTTCCCTCCTTCCCCATGCCTGGCACACAGTATCTTATGAATACTCCCTGAGTAGGAAAAAGCAAGTCCCTTTTGAACTATGGAGTCTGAAATATGAAGATGTTTCTTTTCTTTGAGAAGAGGAACATTTTTGAAGCACCAGAGAGAGAAGCAATAGTAATAAAGAAATGCATTTAGATGTTCTTATGTAATTATCAAGTTCTTGGAAGCATAAAGGAAGGATGCTGCAAGGCCATTTCGAAGCAGAGGGAGTAGATCATTCTGAGGCTTCTCTCTTATGGCTGCTAGATAATGATGCTTCAGAAGTCATTGCAGAGCTTAGATGTGGTGATTCTGAATCTTATTCAACTGTGTATTGGCACTAGCTATATAGAGCTTGTGTTTGGCGGAGTAGGAGACTAAATATCCACAAAGACTAACTGGGAAATAGTCACATATGAAAGTAATTTTACTTCTCAAGGTGATCTGCTGGAGGTTGGAATACAAATACCAATAAGGTCTTGAAAACCTGTTCTACTTCACCAGTAATCAAAGCAAAATAAATTATACGGCATCATTATGCCCAGACTGGATAGGCAGCCTCTTACTCAGTGCTCTATTGCTGTGAAGAGACACCATGACCACAGCAACTCTTAGAAAGGAAATTTTTAAATTGGGGCTGGTGTACATGTTCAGAGGTTTAGTCCATTATCCTCATGGTGGGAGCATGGTTACACACAGGCAGACATGGTGCTGGAGAAGGAACCAACAGTTCTACATTAGGATCCACAGGCATCAGGAACAGAGGTCACTGGGCCGGAGCATTTCAAACCCCAAAGCCCACCCCAAGTGACACACTTCATCCAACAAAGCCACACCTGCTAATCCCTGTCAAGTAGTAAGTAGTGTCACTCCCTAATGACCAAGCATTCAAATATATGGGGTCCATTTCTATTCAAACCACCACAGCAACTTTTTGTTTTATATCATAACATCTAATGTTAACTAAAGTTTGAAGCATTGGTCACTCAAACACCAATGGTAGAAGATTCTGCCAAGTAGGTAATGTAACAGAGTTCTTTTAAATCATAAAAAGGTGCATTATTAACCTATCCTGATGCTTAATAATGATTGCCAATTTGACAGGATCTAGACTCTCTGAAGAGACAAGCCTGTGAGCATGTCTGGGAATGATCATCTAGATTAGGTTAACTGAGGGGGAGACCCACTGTAAATGTGGGTGGTATGTTCTGTGAGCTGGAGTTCTAGACTGAGCAGAGAGGAGGGCAAGCTCAGAATGAGCTGTCGTCGTCCTTTGCTTCCTGAGTGTGGAAGAATGTGACCTGAAACTTTTGTCACAATGCTCTCCTTCCCAGGAGGGACTCAGCTCTGAACTGTGAGCCAGAGTCAACCCTCCTTAATTGCTCTGGTCAGGCATTTTATCACAGCCGTAAGGAGAGTGAAAAGTGATCCATTTCTGCAAGTGGATTTAATAAATTCAGATTTCCAAAGATTTTACTACGAAGATGTTCCTTTCATCAAAGCTAGACACAACCTAAATAATAAGTTTACATTTCATTGAGCATTTACTACATCCCAAGCACTGGTCTAATAGTGTATATAAATTAATTCATTTAAATTTCATAAGCAATCCTACAAGCGAGGCACTACTCTTTTCATGATCTTACAGACAAGATACTGAAGTGCAGAGCTACTAGTCATAAACGCAGTGTGTGGGGTAGTCAGCATTTCACCCAGCAGGCTAGCACAGCCTCTGCTCCCAGCCATTCTCTCCACGCCATCTCTAATCCTCTGATCTAAACAGCCAATGATGAAAAGTGTGTGGATGTGAATGTGTGTGTCAGATGGGAAGAAATATGTCATCAGTGCACAGAAATGAGAGAGCGCACAGGCATGGACTATATTCCTTAGCAGTAATGGAAAAGAGAAAAGCAAGAGAACCACTGTGTTGTATGACTCCTAGCATATTTATACAAATATTTATACAACTGCAATCATTAAATACTATAATGCTGAACAGACAGCTCTCAAAAGAAGAAACACAATAGTCAATTACGTACTTTAAAGATGTTTAACACACTTAGCCACCAGAAAAAGTGAAAAATAAAACTAATTTTGAGAGTCTCACCCCAGTCAAAATGCTATCATTGAGAAAAGAGACAAATTCTGGTGAGGCTGTGGGTAAAGAGGAGCCCTTATTCATGGCTAACAGAAGTGTAACCTTGTACATCCATGGAAATCAGTATGGAGTGTTCTAAAAACATTTAAAATCAGGATTACCATATGACCCAGATATATCTCTTGGACATATACCCACAAGGCTTGTATTCACATTTTTTATTACATTATAGCAAGAAAATGGAACCAGATCAGGTGTCTATCAGCAGATGAACAGATAATGAAAACATGCCATACATACACAGATGAATTTTATTCAGCTGTAAAGAAAAATAAAATGATAAAATTTGCATGAAAATGGACGGATCTGTAAAATATATTAAGCAGTGTAACAGTCTAAAAAAAAAAGTACATATTCTCTCCCCCACACAAATTAGTGCTTACAGTTTTTATATGTCTGTATATAAATGGGGGTGAGTGTGGGTGTCGGCTATGAAAGGAGACCATGGTGGGGGGTGGGAGGTGAGGAGGGTATTAGGACACAACAACCACATGAAAGAGGAAAGGCTGTGGTGGGTGGCAGGTTTGAGGGAAACTGAGGAAAATGGGGGAGAAATGGGAGGAAGGAGAAGCAACAAAAACACATTTTGTTAGAAAATGTCGTAACGGGGGCAGAGAAAACGGCTCAGCTGCTAAAGTTACTTTCTAACTTCCACACATGTGCGCGCACACATACACACACTCATACACACACACACACACACACACACACACACAAACTTGTACACATATTTCAAAGAAAACACCACAATAAAACTCAGTGCTGTGCATGCTAATTTAAAATGCTGTAAATGACAAACTATGGTGAGTAACCATATTGAGGTGTAGTCATAGTATTTTTGAGATTTTTACATTTGTATTTATTATTGTGTGTTTGTGTATAAATATGAATGTGGGCACACACAAGGTGCCCATGTAGAAGTCAGAGAAATCAGTCCTCTTCTTCCACCAGGCAAGCCCCACACCAGCCAGGTCCCAGGGACTGAACTCAGTCGTCAGGCCTGGCAGCATGCACCATTACCCACTGAGTCATTTCACTGGCCCTCAGTCTTTGAAACTTTTGACATGACTATATTTAAAAACTAAAAATGTTGCATCACAACCTTGCCCATCCATAAGAGGTCAAAGGTCAGCTGGCTCCCACCAGTACAGCTGTGCAGGTGGGCATGAATTTCAATGTCATATCAGTTGATAAATATGTACACTGTAGTACATAAACACATCTAAAACAAAAACGTCATAGAACAATACTCAATGTTGGTAAATGTCATGCTCTATTGTATTTTATTATATTCTATTCCATCCTTAAAATTCTGGTCATCAGCTTTTCGTTGATTTCATCATCCCAAATTAGCGCACACTTAAGACAATCCTAAAAGAAAAGGAGGATTCATGTAATGTATAAAGTATCCAAGAGAGGGCACCACAGCTCTAGCTAGAGCATAGGATCCTGAGGGCCCACCATTGGGGAGCGAGAGAAGGGCTATTGAAGCCTTTGGTAGGCATGGTCAAATGGACCAGGAATGGGCCACCAGCCCAGAGTAGCTAGTCTTAATCTTGTCATCAAAAATCCCTGCCCTCATAAAGAACAGTGGACTCCTCAGTCTCAGTGCCCTGAATAAGAAGTAGAAAGTGGAGTTGGGGATTTAGCTCAGTGGTAGAGTGCTTGCCTAGCAAGCGCAAGGCCCTGGGTTCGGTCCTCAGCTCCGGAAAAAACAAACAAACAAAAATGCCGGGCGGTGGTGGCGCACGCCTTTAATCCCAGCACTCGGGAGGCAGAGCCAGGCGGAGCTCTGTGAGTTCGAGGCCAGCCTGGGCTACCAAGTGAGTTCCAGGAAAGGTGCAAAGCTACACAGAGAAACCCTGTCTCGAAAAACAAAACAAAAAAAAAAAAAAAAAAAAAAAAAAAAAAGAAAGAACGTGCTGAAAGCCTTAGGTAGTTATTGGAATAGATGAAGATGGGAACCCTTCAAGTAAGAGGGGATGGAATGGGAGAAAATGCACCAAGCTAGCCGTGGCCATGGCAGAATGGCAGTGAGATTATATTTTCCATGAGTCATCTCTTTCTCCTGGAAATGAAAGAATACTGATGATTTAAGTGCCATGAGAATTTTATGAAATGAGATTGTTAAAGCCAACAGCCCAAGGTTGCAAACAACCTCGGAAATGTCACGAGATTTGGGCTCCAAGGAACTTTGGCTACAAGGAAATTTCCAGACTAATATCCTGAAAAAAGCTTTCTGTAAGGATCTACCCCAGCAGAAGAGAGAGGCCAGGGCCTCCTGGGGTTGGGAAACTCTTGGGAAGCTGACTGCTGCTGAGGCAGAGAGAGCAGAGAGCACACATATCAAAAGCTCACACATTTGAAAGGACTCAGTGGAGACTGCTTTTGCTTTCTGTTTTTTGTTTTTCAGATTTATAAAAAAAAACTATGAAGTGTTTGGTGTGTAAAAAGATATAATTTGTGTTGATTATGAAGCATGGCAACAAAACATAAGTATATCCATACCTAAGCTTAAAAAACTAGAACATGAGTAGTGCCTTTGAGATTCTCATATGTCCCTCCCTGGATCTGTCGTGCCCCTCCACTTGCAGAAGTGCGTTCTGTTCATGTTTCACTTATGGTTTGACTGCAGCATGTGTATGAATTCTTTTTAATAGTAGTCTCCCAGCCACAGCAGGGAGCAGTCCTTTCGTCCATGAGTAATCTAAGCCCTTCACATGTGTTAACTCCAGTCCTCAGGTGCCTGTATAAGGCAAATACTATTATTATAATCCCTATCAGCAGGTAAGGAAAGGAGGCCCAGAGAGGTTAGGCGACCGGTTCCAGTCCCCACAGCTCTTAGACATAAACCCAGACAGTCTAGCTCTTGCCTCTGCAGCCTTGACCATGAAGCTGACCATCTCCCCTTCTCAGTATGTTGCCAGCCTGCTTGCTTTTGAATCTGACACAAATAGAAGTATGCACTCTGAGTTTTGTTTATGTAGAAGCATGCCTTTAGAGAGGGTTCTATTGCAAGTGGTTTATTTGGGTTAATGAGTCACAGTAGTCTTGGAGGAAAGTGGGGAACTGAGTTGGGAAGGGACAGGAAGAGAACACAGGGTAGATATCAAAGAAGGTGCCAGAGCAGGCAGCTACGTCACATCAAGTAGTTCTGAGGGTCAAACTGGAGTCTCTGCCTTAGAGTCATGCAGCCCAAGCAGAGAAGCTGCCACAGGGTCAGCCTCATCATCAGGAGTCCCCTCACCTCTGGCCTTCCCCTGAGCAGTGGCAGCAGGGGTTAGCAACAGGAAAGCATGAGAGGTTGGACTGGTATGGGGCCTGAGGAGATCCAGACTGGGCACTGAAGTGACCATGTCCAGATCCATCAAATTTACACCTCATTGGGTTGTAAATTGTTGTGTCCATTATGGTTGTGAGACTCATCTTTGTTGGCATACTGATATGTGTGGCTGGTTCATTCTTTTTCATTGTGTATTCAGCCACATGAGTGTGTTTCCTCACAGTTCTGGAAGCTATAAACCTGCAATTGATCAGGGTGGCAGCATGATTACATTCTAGCGAGGGCCCTTCCTGGCTCATTCAATGGCTACTTTGCTGTATCTTGAATTGTAGAGAGATCCTAAGATTATTTTCTTAAGGACATTAATGTCATTCATGACGGTTCCACCTCATGATTCAACTGACCTAGAGGCCGCATTTTCCAATGTCACAGTGGAGATTTCATCTTTGCCATATGAATGCTGAAGGACATAAATATTCCATCTATGGCAGTTGACAAAGTTGTGATGCTTCACAAAACTTGACTCAGGCTACTGTGGTGGTTTTGTGGTCCCCAAAATATTGTATACCCTAATAAACTTATCTGGAGTCAGAGAACAGAACAGCCACTAGATATAGAGGCCAGAAAATGGTGGCACACACGCCTTTAATCCTATCACTTGGGAGGCAGAGATTCATCCTGATCTCTGTGAGTTTAAAGCCACAGTGGAAACAGCCAGGCATGGTGACTCACACTTTTAATCCCAAGAAGTGAGCCTTTAATCCCAGAAAGTGATGGCGGAAAGCAGAAAGGTATTCAAGGCGTGAGGACCAGGAACTAGAGCTGGTTAAGCTTTTAGACTTTTGAGCAGCACAGTTCAGCTGAGAGGCATCCAGTCTGAGGAAACAGGATCACCTGAGGAATTGGCGAGGTGAGGAAGCTATGGCTTGTTCTGCTTCTCTAATCTTCCAGCATTCACCCCAATACCTGGCTCCAGGTTTGTTTTTATAAATAAGCACTGTTAAGATTCGTGCTACAGGCTCCTGAACCTTCTCCCCCACCCATCTGTATACGTCCTTGTAAAACTGAATTTTAATTAAAAACTAACTAGTTTAACCAGAACCCTCTAAGTTAGATATCTAAAGGCCCTGTCAACTGGGTTCCTCATCCTCGGCTAGCCCTGGGTCTGGCCACCTTGTTCTGTCCTCAGCAAGAATCTATCCCAGTTTATAGCTGTTTTATATTTACTCCTGATAATACCACTTGGGGAATTTTTATTCTCTGAGCTCCTTCTGTTCCTTAGCTATAAATCCCCACTTCACAATACATTCAAATCTAAGGCCTGTATTTGTTTTGTTTGTTTTGTTTTTGTTTTTTACTCTTTGGGGGCCTGCCACCCAGCTCCCAAATCTTACTTATGAGTGCCCAACCTTAGCTTGGCTTGTTTCTAGCCAGCTCTTTTATCTTAAATTATCCCATTTTGCTTTAACTGCATTTTGCCTCTGGGCTTTTAACATTTACTCTTGCCTTCTTACTGTGGCTGGATGTTTGGCTGTGTGACTGGCCCCTGGTGTCCTCCTCTCCTTCTCCTTTTCTCATTCCTAGGTCTTTTTTCAAGCCTAGATTTCTCCTATTTATTCCCTCTGCCTGGCAGCCCCACCTACTTCTCTCTCCTGCCTTGCTATTGGCCGTTCAGCTCTTTATTAGACCAATCAGGTGTTTTAGACAGGCAAAGTAGCACAGCTTCACAGAGTTAAAAAAATGCAACATAGAAGAATGCAACACATCTTTGCATCATTAAACAAATATCCCACAGCATAAATGAATGTAACACATCTTCAACTAATATTCCACAACAGAGGCCAGTCTTTCTGTCTTGCTGTAGAACCTTGTTATTGGTTTTCTTGGTCCTCAATAAACTTTTCCTCAGTGTGCTTTCCCCAAGTGATTGGGGGCGGGGCCCTGCTAGCGGGGCTGGAGATTGAACTCAGGGTCGTATACAGGGTGGGCAAGCACTCTGCCACTGAGCTACATCTCTTCAGCTCTGAGATCTTTCACACACCACAATCATAGGTTTGGGGTGGCAGGTCTTTTGGAAGGTCACAGCATCAGAACACCTGTTGGTGGAAGAAGTCATTTGAATTAGAGATTTAGAGATTGTGCTCATGTTGGTCTTGGGAGTAGGATGAGAAAACAGCATGCTGGGTGGCATAGGTGAGGTTTCTACCTTCCTGTGTTCTCAGAGTTAATAAGTTTTCCCTAAGTAAAGCTTGGGAACAGACTCTTGCTCTCACTGCAGGGATTACTAAGGAGCCCAGCCAAGGGGAGTGGTGCTAATATTTTCATTTCTAAGAAGACAAATAACTTAAGAAAAAAATGCATGCATGCTGCTAGATAGATTACACGGTAATTTCTTCTTTTAAGATTTAGTGTGTGTGTGTGTGTGTGTGTGTGTGTGTGTGTGTGTGTGTTTGTGTGTGTGTGTGTGTTTATATATGTGTGTGCATGTGCACATGTATGTGCAGGTTCCTGCAGAGGTCAGAAGAAGGCATCAGACCCATAGGAATTGGAGTTACAGGCAGTTGTGAACCACCTGGTATGGGTGCTGAGAGCTAAACTCTGTTCCTCTGTGAGAGTAGTCCGTGCTCCTAACCTGTGGGGTCTCTACAAACACCAGGGCCAGCAAAGTATTGATCCCCAAGAAGCAAGAAGGAAGTCTGGTTCAACACAATTCAGTTGCTGGTGTTGGTTCGAACTTCAAGAGTATAACACTGGATAGTTTATTGACAAGTTTAAGTATAGTACCATTTGTTTAAAAAAAAATGGGTTTCCTGGTGATAATGAACTCTATTTGCAACAGAGCTTAAGACACGACTACATCAAAACTCTTGTGAAATACAAGTGGTGTCTTCCATAGAGATAGGTTCTATATATTAACTGAGAAGGCAGACTCAGGGTAAACAATGCTCATAATAAGGGTCTCCAGGAGGCTAGCCCTATAGACTGGCTGAGATCAACAAACTCAAAAAGATAAACATCTAGAAGCATATCTGATGTGTCCTGGCCGCACGGATAGCACAGAGGTCACTAGGCTATTAACCACGTCTCCTCCCAGCCTTCTGGGTAGAAAACTACAGACAACATTACATATTTAACATTCCTGGTTTCCCTAGTGCTTTTCTGGAGCACGAGGACACACATGCCGCATACATTAACCATTGGGCCATCTCTCCAGCCCCAAGAGAATTTGTCTTAGTTTTTGTTTTTCTTTCTAATTGTAAGGAACACATGTAAGGCCTAGGGTGAACAACCCTGGTCAGGAGTGATAAGCAATAGAATGATGTAAGTAAACCACAAATGGAGTAGTGATAAGCTATAAGCTATGTGTGGAAGTAGGGATAAGACTAGAAACCTAGCCAGGAAAGAATATAAAAGATGAAGCCTCAGACCCGACCAACAGAGCTCGTCAGGCCCTCGCGCGAGACGACTCTCCTCTGCCAGAGACGTGAGATCCTGTCCCCAGTGCAGACGTGGCTGACCTGAGGAAGGCTGACCCAAGATCCAG